>NW_022591517.1:0-6337 GCF_004348235.1 Phoca vitulina
AATGTATTATTTGTTTCAGAGGTACAGGTCTGTGATTCAACAGTCTTACACAATTCACAGCACTCACCATAGAACATACCCTCCCAGGCACCCCATCCCTCCCACCCCCCACCACTCCATCAACTTTCAGTTTGTTTCCTGAGATTAAGAATTCCTCATATCAGTGAGGTCATATGATACATGTCTTTCTCTGATTGACTTATTTTGCTCAGTGTAATACCCTCCAGTTCCATCCACGTCATTGCAAATGGCAAGATTTCATTCCTTTTGATGGCTGCATAGTATTCCATTGTATATATACACCACATCTTCTTTATCCATCTATCTGTCGATGGACATCTTGGCTCTTTCCACAGTTTGGCTATTGTGGACATTGCTGCTATAAACATCGGGGTGCACGTATCCCTTCGGATCCCTACATTTGTATCTTTGGGGTAAATACCCAGTAGTGCAATTGCTGGATCGTATGGTAGCACTATTTTCAACCTATTGAGGAACCTCCGTACTGTTTTCCAGAGTGACTGCATCAGCTTGCGTTCCCACCAACACTGTAGGAGGGTTCCCCTTTCTCCACATCCCCGCCAACATCTGTCGTTTCCTAACTTGTTAATTTTAGCCATTCTGACTGCTATGAGGTGGTATCTCATTGAGGTTTTGATGTGTATTTCCCTGATGCCGAGCGATGTTGAGCACTTTTTCATGTGTCTGTTGGCCATTTGGATGTCCCTTTGGAAAAATGTCTGTTCATGTCTTCTGCCCATTTCTTGATTGGATCATTTGTTCTTTGGGTGTTGAGTTTAATAAATTCTTTATACATTTTGGATACTAACCCTTTATCTGATATGTCATTTGCAAATATCTTCTCCCATTCTGTTGGTTGTCTTTTGGTTTTGTTGACTGTTTTGCTGTGTAAAAGCTTTTAATCTTGATGAGGTCCCAATAGTTCATTTTTGCCCTTGCTTCCCTTGCCTTCTAGGAAGAAGTTGCTGCAGCTGAGGTCGAAGAGGTTGCTGCCTGTGTTCTCTTTTAGGATGTTGATAGACTCCTGTCTCACACTGAGGTCTTTCAACCATTTTGAGTCTATTTTTGTGTGTGGTGTAAGGAAATGGTCCAGTTTCATTCTTCTGTATGTGGCTGTCCAATTTTCCCAACACCATTTGTTGAAGAGACTGTCTTTTTTCCATTGGACATTCTTTCCTGCTTTGTCAAAGATTAGTTGAACATAGAGTTAAGGGTCCATTTCTGGGCTCTCTATTCTGTTCCATTGATCTTTGTGTCTGTTTTTGTGCCAGTACCATACTGTCTTGATGATGACAGCTTTGTAATAGAGCTTGAAGTCCGAAATTGTGATGCCGCCAGCTTTGCTTTTCTTTTTCAACATTCCTCTGGCTATTCGGGATCTTTTCTGGTTCCATACAAATTTTAGGATTATTTGCCTCACTTCTTTGAAAAAAGTTGATGGTATTTTGATAGGGATTGCATTAAATGTGTAGATTCCTCTAGGTAGCATTGTCATCTTCACAATATTTGTTCTTCCAATCTATGAGCATGGAACGTTTATTCCATTTCTTTATGTCTTCCTCAATTTCTTTCATGAGTATTTTATAGTTTTCTGAGTACAGATTCTTTGCCTCTTTGGTTAGATTTATTCCTAGGTATCTTATGATTTTGGGTGCAATTGTAAATGGGATGGACTCCTTAATATCTCTTTCTTCTGTCTTGTTGTTGGTATATAGGAATGCCACTGATTTCTGTGCATTGATTTTATATCCTGCCTCTTTACTGAATTCCTGTATGAGTTCTAGCAGTTTTGGGGTGGAGTCTTTTGGGTTGTCCACATAAACTATCATATCATCTGCAAAGAGTGAGAGTTTGACTTCTTCTTTGCCAGTTCAGATGCCTTTTATTTTTTTGTTGTTGTTGTCTGATTGCTGTGGCTAGGACTTCTAATACTATGTTGAATAGCAGTGGTGATAGTGGACATCCCTGCCATGTTCTTGACCTTAGGGGAAAAGCTCTCAGTTTTTCCCCATTGAGAATGATATTCCCTGTGGGTTTTTTATAGATGGCTTTTATGATATTGAGGTATGTACCCTCTATCCCTATACTCTGAAGAGTTTTGATCAAGAAAGGATGCTGTACTTTGTCAAATGCTTTTCTGCATCTATTGAGAGGATCATGTGGTTCTTGTTCTTTCTTTTATTAATGTATTGTATCACACTGATTGATTTGCGGATGTTGAACCAACCTTGCAGCCGAGGGATAAATCCCACTTGGTCGTGGTGAATAATCCTTCTAATGTACTGTTGGATCCTATTGGCTAGTATTTTGGTGAGAATTTTTGCATCCATGTTCATCAAGGATATTGGTCTGTAATTCTCCTTTTTGATGGGGTCTTTGTCTGGTTTGGGGATCAAGGTAATGGTGGCCTCATAAAACGAGTTTGGAAGTTTTCCTTCCATTTCTATTTTTTGGAACAGTTTCAGAAGAATAGGTACTAATTCTTCTTTAAATGTTTGGTAGAATTCCCCTGGGAAGCCATCTGGCCCTGGGCTTTTGTTTGTTGGGAGATTTTTGATGACTGCTTCAATGTCCTTAGTGTTTATAGGTCTGTTCAGGTTTTCTATTGCTTCCTGGTTCTGTTTTGATGGTTGATACATCTCTAGGAATGCATCCATTTCTTCCAGATTATCAAATTTGCTGGCATATTGTTGCTCATAATATGTTCTTATAATTGTTTGTATTTCTTTGGTTTTGGTTGTGATCTCTCCTCTTTCATTCATGATTTTATTTATTTGGGTCCTTTCTCTTTTCTGTTTGATAAGTCTGGCCAGGGGTTTATCAATCTTATCAATTCTTTCAAAGAACCAGCTCCTAGTTTTGTTGATCCATTCTACTGTTCTTTTGGTTTCTATTTCATTGATTTCTGCTCTGATCTTTATTATTTCTTCTCCTGCTGGGTTTAGGCTTTATTTGCTGTTCTTTCTCCAGCTCCTTTAGGTGTAGGGTTAGGTTGTGTACTTGAGACCTTTCTTGTTTCTTGAGAAAGGCTCGTATTGCTATATACTTTCCTCTTAGGACTGCCTTTGCTGCATCCCAAAGATTTTGAATAGTTGTGTTTTCATTTTCATTGGTTTCCATGAATTTTTTTAATTCTTTAATTTCCTGGTTGACCCATTCATTCTTTAGTAGGATGCTCGTTAGCCTCCTAGTACTTGAGTTCTTTCCAACTTTCCTCTTGTGATTGAGTTCTAGTTTCAAAGCACTGTGGTCTGAAAATATGCAGGGAATGATCCCAATCTTTCCGTACCAGTTGAGACTTGATTCGTAACCTATGATGTGATCTATTCTGGAGAATGTTCCATGGGCACTAGAGAAGAACGTGTGTTCTGTTGCTTTGGGATGGAATGTTCTGAATGTCTGTGAAGTCCTTTTGGTCCAGTGTGTCATTTAAAGTCTTTATTTCCTTGTTGATCTTTTCCTTAGATGATCTGTCCACTTAAGTGAGGGGATGTTAAAGTCCCCTACTATTATTGTATTGTTGTCGATGTGTTTCTTTGCTTTTGTTATTAATTGCTTTATATAATTGGCTGCTCCCATGTTAGGGGCATAGATATTTACAATTGTTAGATCTTCTTGTTGGATAGACACTTTAAGTAGGATATAGTGTCCTTCCTCATCTCTTATTATAGTCTTTGGTTTACAATCTAATTTGTCTGATATAAGGATTGCCACCCCAGCTTTCTTTTGGTGTCCATTAGCATGGTAGATGGTTTTCCACCCAGACACTTTCAATCTTTAGACCCAAATTTAGACTTTGGGTCTAAAATGAGTCTCTTGCAGACAACATAACGATGGGTCTTGTTTTTTTTTATCCAATCTGATAGCCTGTGTCTTTTGATTGGGGCATTTAGCCCATTTACATTCAGGGTAACTATTGAAAGATATGAATTTAGTGCCATTGTATTGCCTGTAAGGTGACTGTAACTGTATATTGTCTGTGTTCCTTTCTGGTCTATGTTGCTTTTAGGCTCTCTCTTTGCTTAGAGGACCCCTTTCAAGATTTCTTGTAGGGCTGGTTTCATGTTTGCAAATTCCTTTATTTTTTGTTTGTCCTGGAAGCTTTTTATCTCTCCTTCTATTTTCAATGACAGCCTAGCTGGATATAGTATTCTTGGCTGCATATTTTTCTCATTTAGTGCTCTGAATATATCATGCCAGTCCTTTCTGGCCAGCCAGGTCTCTGTGGATAGGTCTGTTGCCAATCTAATGTTTCTACCATTGTAGGTTACAGATCTCTTCTCCCCAGCTGCTTTCAGGATTTTCTCTTTGTCTCTGTGACTTGTAAGTTTTACTATTAGATGTCGGGGTGTTGACCTATTTTTATTGATTTTGAGAGGGGTTCTCTGTGCTTCCTGGATTTTGATGCCTGTTTCCTTCCCCAAATTAGGGAAGTTCTCTGCTATAATTTGCTCCAATATACCTTTTGCTCTTCTCTCTCTTTCTTCTTCTTCTGGGATCCCAATTATTCTAATATTGTTTCTTCTTATGGTATCATTTATCTCTCGAATATCTATCTTATCTCTGCCTTCATGATCCAGTGGGTTATCTCTCTTTTTCTCAGCTTCTTTATTTTCTATCATTTGGTCTTCTATATCACTAATTCTCTCTTCTGCCTCATTTATCCTAGCAGTTAGAGCCTCCATTTTTGATTGCACCTCATTAATAGCCTTTTTGATTTCGACTTGGTTAGATTTTAGTTCTTTTATTTCTCCAGAAAGGGTTTCTCTAATATCTTCCATGCTTTTTTCAAGCCCAGCTAGTATCTTTAAAATCGTCTTTTTGAACTCTAGTTCTGACATTTTACTAATGTCCATATTGATTAGGTCCCTGGCAGTTGGTACTGCCTCTTGTTCTTTTTGTTGAGGTGACTTTCTCTGTCTTGTCATTTTGTCCAGAGGAGAATAGATGAATGAGAGAACAAAATGCTAATGGGTAACAACGACCCCAGAAAAATATAGACTAAAAAACCAGAAGAGACCTGAAACCGGGGGAAAAGAAAGGGAAAGAAAGAAAAAGAAATGATAAAAAAAATCAGAATATGATTAAATATGATCAGGCTGCTGCATAGATCAGTGCCACACACTAGATTTGGGGCGTATTTTGGTCTGTTAGGAGAAAGTGCCTCCCAAAATTTTAAAGAAAGAAAAACTTATATATGTACAAAAATAAGGGTTAATGCGATGAAGGGATGGAATACAACTGTAAAGATGAAAAATTATAAAAAGATTGTATAAAGGGAATTGATAAGATAAGAAGTTGGTTGAAAAAAGAAAGATGAGGATTAAAAAAAAATAGGGAGAGAATGTAATCAGGCAGGCGACTAGAACAAAGCCATACACTAGAGATTAAGGGTATATTTTGGTCTGTTAGAAAAAACTGTATCCCAAAATTTTAAAGAGAGAACAAGTTATATATATATATATCAAAAATAAGGTTAACTACTATGAAGGGATAGAATATGACTCTAAAAATGAAAAATAAAAAAGATTTTCTAAAAAAGGGATTGATAAGATGTTGGTTGAAAAAGGGAAAAAGAAAAATTCAAAAAAAAAGAAAAGAAAATTTAAAAAATTAACTTTGAAAGACTAAAGAATCAAGGGGGGGAAAAAGCCATGAATTCTATGTGCAGTATTCCCCTAGTGCTGGAGTTCTGCCATTCTCATTGATCGGTAAACTTGGCCTTGGCTGGCCTGTTCTTGCTGATCTTCTGGGGGAGAGGCCTGTTGCTGTGGTTCCCAAATGTCTTTGCCGGAGGCGGAATTGCCCCGCCCTTTCCGGTCCGGGCTAAGTAATCGGCTAGGGTTTGCTCTTTCGAGCTTTTGTTCCCTGCAAGCTTTCCCTACAGCTTTGGAGGACGAGAGTGAAAATGGCGGCCCCCCAGTCTCCGTCCTGGAGCCGAGACCTCGGGGCCGCACTCCTCAGTGAGCCCCCAGAGAAAAGCATTCAATCACTCCCGTCTCCCCGGTCTCCGGCCGCACTCCGTGCTCACCCGGCCTGTGACCGAGCATTTCTATCTCTGGCACCCGACCCCGTGTGGAGTCTCCAAACCCAGCAGATCCCTGTGGTGTGCTCCCGCGCTGCTCCTCCCGGGGGAGGAAGGTGAGTCTCCCCAGATCTGCCGCTTGTTGGGCCCCTGCTGGAGGAGCAGTGGCCCGACTGTGCTGCGGATCACGGTTTATGGCAACCCCGAGCTGAGAGCCCACTCCTCAGCTCCATCTGTGCAGCCAGCTTCCCCGCTCCGATACCTGGGAGCTCTGCCGCACTCAGGCACCCC
>NW_022591518.1:0-6334 GCF_004348235.1 Phoca vitulina
ACAAACAATCACGGCCACAGAGGGCTCACATGCCTGTGTTGGCCTCAATTCCTTCTTTTTTCCTTTGTTTAAAAAGTAACGCCCACCAGAGAGTGGCAATAGATTTTCGGGAAGGTCGAACAAAACATACATACATGCACAGAAAACAGCATATAACAAAAATTAATGAAATTCCGATTCCTCCAGCGGTATGCCCTAAACTCTGAATAATTCCCTTCGGATCTAGTCCTTCAAATTGCTTCAAAAATGACTGAGCCAATATGGCAGCATCCTCATTCTCAAAGGGTTTTCCAAATATCTCCTGAATATTAGTATGCAAATTATTAATCATATCTGTCACCGATGAATTGCCCTCTAAATATTTCTGGATAATACTCCAATCATGTTGAGATTCATTATATCTTAAATTAGTAATACAAAAGGATGTGGAATTCCAATCACAACGCAACCAAATTTGCCTTTCAATTGTTAAAACCTTCTTTCCCAACCAACTAACAGTTTGTCTAAGAACATCTATTTGCGTTTGCAAGCGAGTATCAATCATAGTTTGGGAAAGCCAAAGATCCCGTGAATCACGGTGTCAATTTTCTACAAAATGTTTAGTTTGCAAAGATGTATGTAACGCAATTCCAGAAACAGTGGCTAATGTGGTTACCGTAATTAAACTTAGAATGACTGCTACAACAATACCAATCAATCGTTTAGTTCGTTTTAAAACTTTCCTGAAAAATTCCAATACCAGAGCATCCACTGGATTTTGAGCCCATAGACGTTCTAAATTTACCGGAAGCCAAATATGAGAGCGTTGTTGCAAAATCATAAGAGAATATCCTGGTTTAAATTCTATAGAACTATTAATACAAGAATACAATCGACATTTAATACAGCTAATTCCATCATTAAAACTAAAATTTCCTATCAAAATTAGATATGGTAAAGGTACCGTCATCCTGATTAAGATAAGTCAGATTCTTCCAAGGAGGCGAAAGTATCATCGGGGAGGTATAAATGGGAATATCTGCACTTCCCCAAGGTGCAGGTTCCATCATAGGTGGGTTAGGTATATAAGCCCAATAACTTACATTAGTCGCCTCAATAGGAGGGGATGACATAGTAAGCAAAGCGCACATGGCCAGAAACAAATGCTCAGGTGTACAAGGCTTTCTTGTTTCCTTCAAGATCTTTTGTCCCTCCCCAGCAAGCTTTTTAATATGCCCCCAAGTGGGTAAAGCAAGAGGCGGAGGCCGCCAGTGATGACGCCTATCCAAATGTAAGTGAGCCATAGCTTGCAGGAGAGATTCATCAGCTTGTAACATCGATTCGTGCACTCTCGGGGCTTCCATGCGTCGCCTGACAGCCGTCCGGATTGGTCCGCGACCGGATCCACCTTGCTGGGAGCCAGGAGCAGGTTTGTCCATTTTCTGTGGAAACATAAGCATAACCTTTCCCCCTATAAAGCAACAATCCTGGCTGCCATTCTGCATCCGCAGCGGGCTTAAACCATATATGTTCATTCAAGGGGAGAGGAGCCGTCTCTCCCTCTATGAACTGTTTTTCTGCTCTCGAGAGAATATCTCCCTGCGGAAGATTCAAGAAATTCAATGTAAACAATACTTGTGACAAAATGGAACGTGCATTAGATTGAGTAAATGATAATATATGATCTGTTTTCCTCCTTTTTAATTTTTTTAATTTGCAATTTTAAAGTACTGTGTGCACGCTCCACAATGGCCTGTCCTTGGGGATTATATTCAATGCCTGTTTTATGTATTATACCATATTGCAAGCAAAAAGCTTGAAATTTTTTACTTTTATATGCTGGCCCATTATCTGTCTTGATACTGGAAGGTAAACCCATCACAGCAAACGTTTCTAATAAATGAGTAATAACATGTTGTGTAGTTTCACCCATTTGTGCTGTGGCCCATATAAATTGAGAATAAGTATCTATTACAACATGTACATAAGATAATCGACCAAATTGTGCCACATGAGTAACATCCATTTGCCAAAGTTCGTTGGCATAAGTTCCTCGAGGATTAACCCCAGCTTTTACAGCACGTAAGTGTAAAGGTCTGCAAATAGGACACTGTTTTATAATTTGTTTTGCTTGACGATAAGGAATTTTATATTGAACATGTAATCTACCAGCATTGGTATGCAATAAATTATGTTCCTCGTCTGCAGATGCAAATGACACCAAAGCGTCTACTTGAGCATTGCCATAAGCCAAGGAACCAGGAAGATTAGTATGAGAGCGAATATGAGTTACATAAATACGAGTATTACGATTTCTTAACAAAGTTTGTAAGAGTAAAAATAAACTAAGTAGGTTGGACTTATTAGAACATACCACGGCAGTATATACATTTTTAACGACCCCAACAGCATATGCTGAATCAGCAAGAATATTCACAGCCGAGGGAAAATCTTTTAATACTTGGGCGATGGCAAATAATTCATTTTGTTGGACTGAATTAAAATCTGTATTTTGAACCCAATACCTTTTAGTTGTCCAATATGCACTTTTAGTTTTTGACCCATCTGTAAACACAGTGGGTGCATCAACCAAAGGTTGTTCACTAATTATATCCTGAATAATAAATTCTTGTTTACGAAAACAATCCCATAATTTTCCTTTAGGAAAATGGTAATTAATTTGTCCCACATACCCTGCAAGGGCAATCTGTAATTCCTCTATATTCCGTAACAAAAATGAAAATTGATCTTTAGAAAGAGGAATAATTATATCCATAATATCACATCCGGTCATAATTATAGCTCTATCTCGAGCCTGTTCTATCAAATATGCAATCTGAATACCATAAGGAGTGATATTTTTTGAAAAATGATGTCTAGTATAAATCCATTCAGCAGGCAACTCTTTTTGTCCAATAATAGCTGTGGGATATTGCCATGTATTTAAAATATACATTGTCAAGGGTAAAGAAGGATCAATGCGAGTAAGAAAAGCGGATTTAATTTTTTCTTCCACAAATTGTAATTCCTTTTCTGCTTCCGCAGTAAGCCGTCGGGGACTATGAATATCAGAATTTCCTTGTAATGTATCAAATAAATTATGTAATTGATAAGTAGGGATACCTAAAGATGGCCGTAACCAATTAATATCTCCTAATAATTTTTGAAAATCATTCAAAGTCTTCAAATTGTCCCTTCGTATAGCTATTTTTTGTGGTCTAACAGTATTTCTTTCTATCACATATCCTAAATAATTTATAATATTTCCTTTTTGAATTTTTTCTGGAGCAATTACCAATCCAAAAGGAATAAAATACTCTGGCAATAATTTTAAAATTTCTTCTAACTCATTTTGATGGGGGCTAGCAAACAAAATATCATCCATATAATGAGCTATATACACCTGAGGACACTTTTGACGCACGGGACGCAAGGCAGCGTCAACATAAAGTTGACACATCGTAGGGGAATTCATCATGCCTTGAGGCAAAACCTTCCATTGAAACCTTTGGTGAGGTCCCTGCCTATTTATAGAAGGAAGTGAAAAGGCAAAACGTTTCCTATCATCTTTATGTACAGGGATAGTGAAAAAACAATCCTGTAGATCAATTACCATTGTATGCCAATCCCTCGGCAAGGCAGCCGGTGAAGGTACCCCAGGCTGGAGAGCCCCCATGGGGAACATGGAGTTATTAATTCCACGTAAATCTGTAAGTAAACGCCATTTACCTGAAGTTTTCTTTATGACAAAAATTGGAGAGTTCCACGGAGAAGTGGAATGTTCAATATGTTGTTTTTGTAATTGCTCTCTTACCAATTGGTGTGCAGCAGCCAATTTTTCCTTAGTTAATGGCCATTGTTCAATCCACAAGGGATCTTCGGATTTCCATAATATTTTAATAGGTTCCATCTATAATCAAAATTCCAGGTGAGCTCCCCACTGTTCTAAAACATCACGGCCTAAAATATTTAAAGGGACATCTAAAATATATGGTTTTAACACGGCCAGTTGCCCATCCTGGGAGGTAAATGTTACAAATTGAGTGGCTAAGCCAATACTTCGGACAGGTGCCTTGCCAACTCCTTTTATCTGACAAGGAATCTCATTATAGGGGATATTTTCAGGCCAATCAGCAGTTTTGATAATAGTGATATCTGACCCTGTATCCAACAAGACAGTAATATCTTTCGTATTCAATTTAACTGTCATCAAGGGCTGCATACGAGTTATTTGTGTAGCCCAAAAAACACATTTTGGATCCGTGCTGCCAAACCCTCCATGCCTGACAGCGGTAGTCTGACCTATGGGGAGATAGGGCAATAACAATAACTGGGCAATTCGTTCTCCTGCTTCAAAGGACACATCAACTAGGGAAGACATAAGAACTTGAATTTCTCCTCTGTAATCAGCATCAATTATACCTAAGTGAACAGTCACTCCTTTTGATGTCAAACCAGAGCGACCTGTTAATAGAGCAAAAGTGCCAATTGGTAAGGGTCCATAAATTCCAGTAGGAATTTTCTGAGGTCTATCCCCTCCTTTTAAAGTAAATGGCCTTATGGCTGGTATGTCCACTGCGGCACTGTGTTGGGTAGCTGGGCTAAGGGAGAATATGGTTGGTTTCCCCTGTTCATTTGTCCTGGGCCCGGGGTAGGGCCCGAAATCGAGTTTCCCTGCGGCTTTTCTGCAAAACTTGTATTTAATTTAGTGCGACATTCTCGAGCCCAATGTTTTCCCTTCTTACATCGTGGACAAATTCCAGGTCCACGCCCTTTGTCAGGTTTCTTTTCTTTACAGTTCCTTTTCAAATGCCCTAATTGACCGCAACCAAAACATTTCATGCTCTCGAGTTGTTTAGATTGCAAGGAATGCCAGGTAGTGGCCATTGTTTCAGCAAACAGCTGCATCTTTCTACTCTCTGATGTAACATCCTTACAGGCCTTCATGAAAGCATTAATATCTCCTGTATCTTTAATAGGCAATATAATTCTCTTACAATCCTCATTAGCATTTTCATATGCCAGCAGTTTTAACAGCTGCTGTCTAGCTTCTTCTCCTACGACAGTTCTCTCCAAGGTTAATTTTAATCGTGATAAGAACTCGACATAAGGCTCATTAGTCTTTTGAATAACCTTAGTCCAAGATCCATAATGTTCTCCTTTTGGGTGAATACGATCCCAAGCTTCTAAACTAATTTCCCGTAATTGATCATGGATTTCTTCAGGGGTAATAACTTGAGCAGCAATATCAGAATATTGACCTATTCCCGCCAACATTTCGTAAGTTATAGCCTGGACCCGAGGATTGTGACTTAAAGCGTTCTTACGAGCCTGATCCATACAGAGCTCGGAGAACCACATCTGCCATTGCAGATATTCAGGCTCCTTTAAGAGAGCTCTACAAAGGACTCTCCAATCTTCTGGAGCAAAATTATTATAATGTCGAGCTGTACCTATAAGGAGCTCTTTGACATAATGTGATTGCGGTCCATATAAAGTCACTGCCTTTTTTAAACGTGCAATGTCCCCTATATCTATCCCATCATAATAGGGGGCCTGTGCGACTCCCTGGACCGGGGGAGGCCTAATAATCGGAAAGGCAAAGATAGGTCTGTCAGCCTCACTCTCATCGTCATTATCCTTTAACGCATCAAGCTCAGCTAAAGCAGCAGAAAGAAAAGGATTTTTGGGAGAAAAAGCTAGCGCGGGCGGCAAAGGCGGAGCGGAAGGCTTTTTCTTAGATTCCCCTGCCATAGTCATGACCCGCTGAAAAACCTTCCATAAGTGCTCGGTCTCGGGATCCGACGTTACTTTCAGTTTCGATTCATCGCTATCGCACTCATTAGGTTCACGAGGCAGTGCAAGCTTAAAGGCATCCGTTTCTATTGCCTTTTTCTCATCTGTATCAAGGGGAAGGTCCTGTATCGAAGGAGCCACTTCCTTCTGAAAATTCTCAACCGTGCGATCATCCTCCATTGCTTTTAACACTGTAAATATAATCGACCAGATGGACCAAAATCGTACAGGAATCTTTTCCCCCTGCCTCATGGCCTTTTCTACATTATGGCGGACCCGCCGCCAATTATCCACCTCCAGGGAGCCCTCCTCGGGAAACCAAGGATTCCAGTCTCGAACCACTTTCAAACACATCTCAATATCAGTAGAAGCGACAGTAATGCCATAGACAGCAAGTGAATGCTTCAGCATTCGAACATAAGGAGTAGAGGTTTCTTGTCCCATAACCCTGTATTGTATTAAATTACTCACCCTTCCTGAACGTCCTTCAGGGTCCCTGTTCGGGCGCCAATTGTCAACGTCTAGTGCGTTGGGGTCCCTGGGTAAGGGTCGCGAAATC
>NW_022591519.1:0-6334 GCF_004348235.1 Phoca vitulina
ACAAACAATCACGGCCACAGAGGGCTCACATACCTGTATTAGCCTCAATTCCTTCTTTTTTCCTTTGTTTAAAAAGAAACGCCCACCAGAGAGTGGCAATAGACTTCCGGGAAGGTCGAACGAAACATACATACATGCACAGAAAACAGCATATAACAAAAATTAATGAAATTCCGATTCCTCCAGCGGTATGCCCTAAGCTTTGAATAATTCCCTTCGGGTCTAGTCCTTCAAATTGCTTCAAAAACGACTGAGCCAATGTAGCAGCATCCTCATTCTCAAAGGGTTTTCCAAATATCTCCTGAATATTAGTATGCAAATTATTAATCATATCTGTCGCCGATGAATTGCCCTCTAAATATTTCTGGATAATACTCCAATCATGTTGAGATTCATTATATCTTAAATTAGTAATACAAAAGGATGTGGAATTCCAATCACAACGCAACCAAATTTGTCTTTCAATTGTTAAAACCTTCTTCCCTAACCAACTAACAGTTTGTCTAAGAACATCTATCTGCGTTTGCAAACGAGTATCAATCATAGTTTGGGAAAGCCAAAGATCCCGTGAATCACGGTGCCAATTTTCTACAAAATGTTTAGTTTGCAAAGATGTATGTAGCGCAATTCCAGAGACAGTGGCTAATGTGGTTACCGTAATTAAACTTAGAATGACTGCTACAACAATACCAATCAATCGTTTAGTTCGTTTCAAAACTTTTCTGAAAAATTCCAATACCAGAGCATCCACTGGATTTTGAGCCCATAGACGTTCTAAATTTACTGGAAGCCAAATATGAGAGCGTTGTTGCAAAATCATAAGAGAATATCCTGGTTTAAATTCTATAGAACTATTAATACAAGAATACAATCGACATTTAATACAGCTAATTCCATCATTAAAACTAAAATTTCCTATCAAAATTAGATATGGTAAAGGTACCGTCATCCTGATTAAGATAAGTCAGATTCTTCCAAGGAGGCGAAAGTATCATCGGGGAGGTATAAATGGGAATATCTGCACTTCCCCAAGGTGCAGGTTCCATCATAGGTGGGTTAGGTATATAAGCCCAATAACTTACATTAGTCGCCTCAATAGGAGGGGATGACATAGTAAGCAAAGCGCACATGGCCAAAAACAAATGCTCAGGTGTACAAGGCTTTCTTGTTTCCTTCAAAATTTTTTGTCCCTCCCCAGCAAGCTTTTTAATATGCCCCCAAGTGGGTAAAGCAAGAGGCGGAGGCCGCCAGTGATGACGCCTATCCAAATGTAAGTGAGCCATAGCTTGCAGGAGAGATTCATCAGCTTGTAACATCGATTCGTGCACTCTCGGGGCTTCCATGCGTCGCCTGACAGCCGTCCGGATTGGTCCGCGACCGGATCCACCTTGCTGGGAGCCAGGAGCAGGTTTGTCCATTTTCTGTGGAAACATAAGCATAACCTTTCCCCCTATAAAGCAACAATCCTGGCTGCCATTCTGCATCCGCAGCGGGCTTAAACCATATATGTTCATTCAAGGGGAGAGGAGCCGTCTCTCCCTCTATGAACTGTTTTTCTGCTCTCGAGAGAATATCTCCCTGCGGAAGATTCAAGAAATTCAATGTAAACAATGCTTGTGACAAAATAGAACGTGCATTAGATTGAGTAAATGATAATATATGATCTGTTTTCCTCCTTTTTAATTTTTTAATTTGCAATTTTAAAGTATTGTGTGCACGCTCCACAATGGCCTGTCCTGGGGGATTATATTCAATGCCTGTTTTATGCATTATACCATATTGCAAACAGAAAGCTTGAAATTTTTTACTTTTATAAGCTGGCCCATTATCTGTCTTGATACTGGAAGGTAAACCCATCACAGCAAACGTTTCTAATAAATGAGTAATAACATGTTGTGTAGTTTCACCCATTTGTGCTGTGGCCCATATAAATTGAGAATAAGTATCTATTACAACATGTACATAAGATAATCGACCAAATTGTGCCACATGAGTAACATCCATTTGCCAAAGTTCGTTGGCATAAGTTCCTCGAGGATTAACCCCAGCTTTTACAGCACGTAAGTGTAAAGGTCTGCAAATAGGACACTGTTTTATAATTTGTTTTGCTTGACGATAAGGAATTTTATATTGAACATGTAATCTACCAGCATTGGTATGCAATAAATTATGTTCCTCGTCTGCAGATGCAAATGACACCAAAGCGTCTACTTGAGCATTGCCATAAGCCAAGGAACCAGGAAGATTAGTATGAGAGCGAATATGAGTTACATAAATACGAGTATTACGATTTCTTAACAAAGTTTGTAAGAGTAAAAATAAACTAAGTAGGTTGGACTTATTAGAATATACCACGGCAGTATATACATTTTTAACGACCCCAACAGCATATGCTGAATCAGCAAGAATATTCACAGCCGAGGGAAAATCTTTTAATACTTGGGCGATGGCAAATAATTCATTTTGTTGGACTGAATTAAAATCTGTATTTTGAACCCAATACCTTTTGGTTGTCCAATATGCACTTTTAGTTTTTGACCCATCTGTAAACGCAGTGGGTGCATTAACCAAAGGTTGTTCACTAATTATATCCTGAATAATAAATTCTTGTTTACGAAAACAATCCCATAATTTTCCTTTAGGAAAATGGTAATTAATTTGTCCCACATACCCTGCAAGGGCAATCTGTAATTCCTCTATATTCCGTAACAAAAAATGAAAATTGATCTTTAGAAAGAGGAATAATTATATCCATAATATCACATCCGGTCATAATTATAGCTCTATCTCGAGCCTGTTCTATCAAATATGCAATCTGAATACCATAAGGAGTGATATTTTTTGAAAAATGATGTCTAGTATAAATCCATTCAGCAGGCAACTCTTTTTGTCCAATAATAGCTGTGGGATATTGCCATGTATTTAAAATATACATTGTCAAGGGTAAAGAAGGATCAATGCGAGTAAGAAAAGCGGATTTAATTTTTTCTTCCACAAATTGTAATTCCTTTTCTGCTTCCGCAGTAAGCTGTCGGGGACTATGAATATCAGGATTTCCTTGTAATGTATCAAATAAATTATGTAATTGATAAGTAGGGATACCTAAAGATGGCCGTAACCAATTAATATCTCCTAATAATTTTTGAAAATCATTCAAAGTCTTCAAATTGTCCCTTCGTATAGCTATTTTTTGTGGTCTAACAGTATTTCTTTCTATCACATATCCTAAATAATTTATAATATTTCCTTTTTGAATTTTTTCTGGAGCAATTACCAATCCAAAAGGAATAAAATACTCTGGCAATAATTTTAAAATTTCTTCTAACTCATTTTGATGGGGGCTAGCAAACAAAATATCATCCATATAATGAGCTATATACACCTGAGGCCACTTTTGACGCACGGGACGCAAGGCAGCGTCAACATAAAGTTGACACATCGTAGGGGAATTCATCATGCCTTGAGGCAAAACCTTCCATTGAAACCTTTGGTGAGGTCCCTGCCTATTTATAGAAGGAAGTGAAAAGGCAAAACGTTTCCTATCATCTTTATGTACAGGGATAGTGAAAAAACAATCCTGTAGATCAATTACCATTGTATGCCAATCCCTCGGCAAGGCAGCCGGTGAAGGTACCCCAGGCTGGAGAGCCCCCATGGGGAACATGGAGTTATTAACTCCACGTAAATCTGTAAGTAAACGCCATTTACCTGAAGTTTTCTTTATGACAAAAATTGGAGAGTTCCACGGAGAAGTGGAATGTTCAATATGTTGTTTTTGTAATTGCTCTCTTACCAATTGGTGTGCAGCAGCCAATTTTTCCTTAGTTAATGGCCATTGTTCAATCCACAAGGGATCTTCGGATTTCCATAATATTTTAATAGGTTCCATCTATAATCAAAATTCCAGGTGAGCTCCCCACTGTTCTAAAACATCACGGCCTAAAATATTTAAAGGGACATCTAAAATATATGGTTTTAACACGGCCAGTTGCCCATCCTGGGAGGTAAATGTTACAAATTGAGTGGCTAAGCCAATACTTCGGACAGGTGCCTTGCCAACTCCTTTTATCTGACAAGGAATCTCATTATAGGGGATATTTTCAGGCCAATCAGCAGTTTTGATAATAGTGATATCTGACCCTGTATCCAACAAGACAGTAATATCTTTCGTATTCAATTTAACTGTCATCAAGGGCTGCATACGAGTTATTTGTGTAGCCCAAAAAACACATTTTGGATCCGTGCTGCCAAACCCTCCATGCCTGACAGCGGTAGTCTGACCTATGGGGAGATAGGGCAATAACAATAACTGGGCAATTCGTTCTCCTGCTTCAAAGGACACATCAACTAGGGAAGACATAAGAACTTGAATTTCTCCTCTGTAATCAGCATCAATTATACCTAAGTGAACAGTCACTCCTTTTGATGTCAAACCAGAGCGACCTGTTAATAGAGCAAAAGTGCCAATTGGTAAGGGTCCATAAATTCCAGTAGGAATTTTCTGAGGTCTATCCCCTCCTTTTAAAGTAAATGGCCTTATGGCTGGTATGTCCACTGCGGCACTGTGTTGGGTAGCTGGGCTAAGGGAGAATATGGTTGGTTTCCCCTGTTCATTTGTCCTGGGCCCGGGGTAGGGCCCGAAATCGAGTTTCCCTGCGGCTTTTCTGCAAAACTTGTATTTAATTTAGTGCGACATTCTCGAGCCCAATGTTTTCCCTTCTTACATCGTGGACAAATTCCAGGTCCGCGCCCTTTGTCAGGTTTCTTTTCTTTACAGTTCCTTTTCAAATGCCCTAATTGACCGCAACCAAAACATTTCATGCTCTCGAGTTGCTTAGATTGCAAGGAATGCCAGGTAGTGGCCATTGTTTCAGCAAACAGCTGCATCTTTCTACTCTCTGATGTAACATCCTTACAGGCCTTCATGAAAGCATTAATATCTCCTGTATCTTTAATAGGCAATATAATTCTCTTACAATCCTCATTAGCATTTTCATATGCCAGCAGTTTTAATAGCTGCTGTCTAGCTTCTTCTCCTATGACAGTTCTCTCCAAGGTTAATTTTAATCGTGATAAGAACTCGACATAAGGCTCATTAGTCTTTTGAATAACCTTAGTCCAAGATCCATAATGTTCTCCTTTTGGGTGAATACGATCCCAAGCTTCTAAACTAATTTCCCGTAATTGATCATGGATTTCTTCAGGGGTAATAACTTGAGCAGCAATATCAGAATATTGACCTATTCCCGCCAACATTTGATAAGTTATAGCCTGGACCCGAGGATTGTTGCTCAAGGCGTTCTTACGAGCCTGATCCATACAGAGCTCGGAGAACCACATCTGCCATTGCAGATATTCAGGCTCCTTTAAAAGAGCTCTACAAAGGACTCTCCAATCTTCTGGAGCAAAATTATTATAATGTCGAGCTGTACCTATAAGTAGCTCTTTGACATAATGTGATTGCGGTCCATATAAAGTCACTGCCTTTTTTAAACGTGCAATGTCCCCTATATCTATCCCATCATAATAGGGGGCCTGTGCAACTCCCTGGACCGGGGGAGGCCTAATAATTGGAAAAGCAAAGATAGGTCTGTCATCCTCACTCTCATCGTCATTATCCTTTAACGCATCAAGCTCAGCTAAAGCAGCAGAAAGAAAAGGATTTTTGGGAGAAAAAGCTAGCGCGGGCGGCAAAGGCGGAGCGGAAGGCTTTTTCTTAGATTCCCCCGCCATAGTCATGACCCGCTGAAAAACCTTCCATAAGTGCTCGGTCTCGGGATCCGACGTTACTTTCAGTTTCGATTCATCGCTATCGCACTCATTAGGTTCGCGAGGCAGTGCAAGCTTAAAGGCATCCGTTTCTATTGCCTTTTTCTCATCTGTATCAAGGGGAAGGTCCTGTATCGAAGGAGCCACTTCCTTCTGAAAATTCTCAACCGTGCGATCATCCTCCATTGCTTTTAACACTGTAAATATAATCGACCAGATGGACCAAAATCGTACAGGAATCTTTTCCCCCCGCCTCATGGCCTTTTCTACATTATGGCGGACCCGCCGCCAATTATCCACCTCCAGGGAGCCCTCCTCGGGAAACCAAGGATTCCAGTCTCGAACCACTTTCAAACACATCTCAATATCAGTAGAAGCGACAGTAATGCCATAGACAGCAAGTGAATGCTTCAGCATTCGAACATAAGGAGTAGAGGTTTCTTGTCCCATGACCCTGTATTGTATTAAATTACTCACCCTTCCTGAACGTCCTTCAGGGTCCCTGTTCGGGCGCCAATTGTCAACGTCTAGTGCGTTGGGGTCCCTGGGTAAGGGTCGCGAAATC
>NW_022591520.1:0-6334 GCF_004348235.1 Phoca vitulina
GATTTCGCGACCCTTACCCAGGGACCCCAACGCACTAGACGTTGACAATTGGCGCCCGAACAGGGACCCTGAAGGACGTTCAGGAAGGGTGAGTAATTTAATACAATACAGGGTCATGGGACAAGAAACCTCTACTCCTTATGTTCGAATGCTGAAGCATTCACTTGCTGTCTATGGCATTACTGTCGCTTCTACTGATATTGAGATGTGTTTGAAAGTGGTTCGAGACTGGAATCCTTGGTTTCCCGAGGAGGGCTCCCTGGAGGTGGATAATTGGCGGCGGGTCCGCCATAATGTAGAAAAGGCCATGAGGCAGGGGGAAAAGATTCCTGTACGATTTTGGTCCATCTGGTCGATTATATTTACAGTGTTAAAAGCAATGGAGGATGATCGCACGGTTGAGAATTTTCAGAAGGAAGTGGCTCCTTCGATACAGGACCTTCCCCTTGATACAGATGAGAAAGAGGCAATAGAAAAGGATGCCTTTAAGCTTGCACTGCCTCGCGAACCTAATGAGTGCGATAGCGATGAATCGAAACTGAAAGTAACGTCGGATCCCGAGACCGAGCACTTATGGAAGGTTTTTCAGCGGGTCATGACTATGGCGGGGGAATCTAAGAAAAAGCCTTCCGCTCCGCCTTTGCCGCCCGCGCTAGCCTTTTCTCCCAAAAATCCTTTTCTTTCTGCTGCTTTAGCTGAGCTTGATGCGTTAAAGGATAATGACGATGAGAGTGAGGCTGACAGACCTATCTTTGCCTTTCCGATTATTAGGCCTCCCCCGGTCCAGGGAGTCGCACAGGCCCCCTATTATGATGGGATAGATATAGGGGACATTGCACGTTTAAAAAAGGCAGTGACTTTATATGGACCGCAATCACATTATGTCAAAGAGCTACTTATAGGTACAGCTCGACATTATAATAATTTTGCTCCAGAAGATTGGAGAGTCCTTTGTAGAGCTCTCTTAAAGGAGCCTGAATATCTGCAATGGCAGATGTGGTTCTCCGAGCTCTGTATGGATCAGGCTCGTCAGAACGCTTTAAGTAACAATCCTCGGGTCCAGGCTATAACTTATCAAATGTTGGCGGGAATAGGTCAATATTCTGATATTGCTGCTCAAGTTATTACCCCTGAAGAAATCCATGATCAATTACGGGAAATTAGTTTAGAAGCTTGGGATCGTATTCACCCAAAAGGAGAACATTATGGATCTTGGACTAAGGTTATTCAAAAGACTAACGAGCCTTATGTCGAGTTCTTATCACAATTAAAATTAACCTTGGAGAGAACTGTCATAGGAGAAGAAGCTAGACAGCAGCTGTTAAAACTGCTGGCATATGAAAATGCTAATGAGGATTGTAAGAGAATTATATTGCCTATTAAAGATACAGGAGATATTAATGCTTTCATGAAGGCCTATAAGGATGTTACATCAGAGAGTAGAAAGATGCAGCTGTTTGCTGAAACAATGGCCACTACCTGGCATTCCTTGCAATCTAAACAACTCGAGAGCATGAAATGTTTTGGTTGCGGTCAATTAGGGCATTTGAAAAGGAACTGTAAAGAAAAGAAACCTGACAAAGGGCGCGGACCTGGAATTTGTCCACGATGTAAGAAGGGAAAACATTGGGCTCGAGAATGTCGCACTAAATTAAATACAAGTTTTGCAGAAAAGCCGCAGGGAAACTCGATTTCGGGCCCTACCCCGGGCCCAGGACAAATGAACAGGGGAAACCAACCATATTCTCCCTTAGCCCAGCTACCCAACACAGTGCCGCAGTGGACATACCAGCCATAAGGCCATTTACTTTAAAAGGAGGGGATAGACCTCAGAAAATTCCTACTGGAATTTATGGACCCTTACCAATTGGCACTTTTGCTCTATTAACAGGTCGCTCTGGTTTGACATCAAAAGGAGTGACTGTTCACTTAGGTATAATTGATGCTGATTACAGAGGAGAAATTCAAGTTCTTATGTCTTCCCTAGTTGATGTGTCCTTTGAAGCAGGAGAACGAATTGCCCAGTTATTGTTATTACCTTATCTCCCCATAGGTCAGACTACCGCTGTCAGGCATGGAGGGTTTGGCAGCACGGATCCAAAATGTGTTTTTTGGGCCACACAAATAACTCGTATGCAGCCCTTGATGACAGTTAAATTGAATACGAAAGATATTACTGTCTTGTTGGATACAGGGTCAGATATCACTATTATCAAAACTGCTGATTGGCCTGAAAATATCCCCTATAATGAGATTCCTTGTCAGATAAAAGGAGTTGGCAAGGCACCTGTCCGAAGTATTGGCTTAGCCACTCAATTTGTAACATTTACCTCCCAGGATGGGCAACTGGCCGTGTTAAAACCATATATTTTAGATGTCCCTTTAAATATTTTAGGCCGTGATGTTTTAGAACAGTGGGGAGCTCACCTGGAATTTTGATTATAGATGGAACCTATTAAAATATTATGGAAATCCGAAGATCCCTTGTGGATTGAACAATGGCCATTAACTAAGGAAAAATTGGCTGCTGCACACCAATTGGTAAGAGAGCAATTACAAAAACAACATATTGAACATTCCACTTCTCCGTGGAACTCTCCAATTTTTGTCATAAAGAAAACTTCAGGTAAATGGCG
Source organism: Phoca vitulina (assembly GCF_004348235.1). Lineage (NCBI taxonomy): Eukaryota > Metazoa > Chordata > Mammalia > Carnivora > Phocidae > Phoca > Phoca vitulina. The sequence goes on from NW_022591520.1 coordinate 2,637, forward strand.
TTTACTTACAGATTTACGTGGAGTTAATAACTCCATGTTCCCCATGGGGGCTCTCCAGCCTGGGGTACCTTCACCGGCTGCCTTGCCGAGGGATTGGCATACAATGGTAATTGATCTACAGGATTGTTTTTTCACTATCCCTGTACATAAAGATGATAGGAAACGTTTTGCCTTTTCACTTCCTTCTATAAATAGGCAGGGACCTCACCAAAGGTTTCAATGGAAGGTTTTGCCTCAAGGCATGATGAATTCCCCTACGATGTGTCAACTTTATGTTGACGCTGCCTTGCGTCCCGTGCGTCAAAAGTGGCCTCAGGTGTATATAGCTCATTATATGGATGATATTTTGTTTGCTAGCCCCCATCAAAATGAGTTAGAAGAAATTTTAAAATTATTGCCAGAGTATTTTATTCCTTTTGGATTGGTAATTGCTCCAGAAAAAATTCAAAAAGGAAATATTATAAATTATTTAGGATATGTGATAGAAAGAAATACTGTTAGACCACAAAAAATAGCTATACGAAGGGATAATTTGAAGACTTTGAATGATTTTCAAAAATTATTAGGAGATATTAATTGGTTACGGCCATCTTTAGGTATCCCTACTTATCAATTACATAATTTATTTGATACATTACAAGGAAATCCTGATATTCATAGTCCCCGACAGCTTACTGCGGAAGCAGAAAAGGAATTACAATTTGTGGAAGAAAAAAATTAAATCCGCTTTTCTTACTCGCATTGATCCTTCTTTACCCTTGACAATGTATATTTTAAATACATGGCAATATCCCACAGCTATTATTGGACAAAAAGAGTTGCCTGCTGAATGGATTTATACTAGACATCATTTTTCAAAAAATATCACTCCTTATGGTATTCAGATTGCATATTTGATAGAACAGGCTCGAGATAGAGCTATAATTATGACCGGATGTGATATTATGGATATAATTATTCCTCTTTCTAAAGATCAATTTTCATTTTTGTTACGGAATATAGAGGAATTACAGATTGCCCTTGCAGGGTATGTGGGACAAATTAATTACCATTTTCCTAAAGGAAAATTATGGGATTGTTTTCGTAAACAAGAATTTATTATTCAGGATATAATTAGTGAACAACCTTTGGTTGATGCACCCACTGTGTTTACAGATGGGTCAAAAACTAAAAGTGCATATTGGACAACTAAAAGGTATTGGGTTCAAAATACAGATTTTAATTCAGTCCAACAAAATGAATTATTTGCCATCGCCCAAGTATTAAAAGATTTTCCCTCGGCTGTGAATATTCTTGCTGATTCAGCATATGCTGTTGGGGTCGTTAAAAATGTATATACTGCCGTGGTATGTTCTAATAAGTCCAACCTACTTAGTTTATTTTTACTCTTACAAACTTTGTTAAGAAATCGTAATACTCGTATTTATGTAACTCATATTCGCTCTCATACTAATCTTCCTGGTTCCTTGGCTTATGGCAATGCTCAAGTAGACGCTTTGGTGTCATTTGCATCTGCAGACGAGGAACATAATTTATTGCATACCAATGCTGGTAGATTACATGTTCAATATAAAATTCCTTATCGTCAAGCAAAACAAATTATAAAACAGTGTCCTATTTGCAGACCTTTACACTTACGTGCTGTAAAAGCTGGGGTTAATCCTCGAGGAACTTATGCCAACGAACTTTGGCAAATGGATGTTACTCATGTGGCACAATTTGGTCGATTATCTTATGTACATGTTGTAATAGATACTTATTCTCAATTTATATGGGCCACAGCACAAATGGGTGAAACTACACAACATGTTATTACTCATTTATTAGAAACGTTTGCTGTGATGGGTTTACCTTCCAGTATCAAGACAGATAATGGGCCAGCATATAAAAGTAAAAAATTTCAAGCTTTTTGCTTGCAATATGGTATAATGCATAAAACAGGCATTGAATATAATCCCCAAGGACAGGCCATTGTGGAGCGTGCACACAGTACTTTAAAATTGCAAATTAAAAAATTAAAAAGGAGGAAAACAGATCATATATTATCATTTACTCAATCTAATGCACGTTCCATTTTGTCACAAGTATTGTTTACATTGAATTTCTTGAACCTTCCGCAGGGAGATATTCTCTCGAGAGCAGAAAAACAGTTCATAGAGGGAGAGACGGCTCCTCTCCCCTTGAATGAACATATATGGTTTAAGCCCGCTGCGGATGCAGAATGGCAGCCAGGATTGTTGCTTTATAGAGGGAAAGGGTATGCTTATGTTTCCACAGAAAATGGACAAACCTGTTCCTGGCTCCCAGCAAGGTGGATCCGGTCGCGGACCAATTCGGACGGCTGTCAGGCGACGCATGGAGGCCCCGAGAGTGCATGAATCGATGCTGCAAGCTGATGAATCTCTCCTGCAAGCTATGGCTCACTTACATTTGGATAGGCGTCATCATTGGCGGCCTCCGCCTCTTGCTTTACCCACTTGGGGGCATATTAAAAAGCTTGCTGGGGAGGGACAGAAAATCTTGAAGCAAACAAGAAAGCCTTGTACACCTGAGCATTTGTTTCTGGCCATGTGCGCTTTGCTTACTATGTCATCCCCTCCTATTGAGGCGACTAATGTAAGTTATTGGGCTTATATACCTAACCCACCTATGATGGAACCTGCACCTTGGGGAAGTGCAGATATTCCCATTTATACCTCCCCGATGATACTTTCGCCTCCTTGGAAGAATCTGACTTATCTTAATCAGGATGACGGTACCTTTACCATATCTAATTTTGATAGGAAATTTTAGTTTTAATGATGGAATTAGCTGTATTAAATGTCGATTGTATTCTTGTATTAATAGTTCTATAGAATTTAAACCAGGATATTCTCTTATGATTTTGCAACAACGCTCTCATATTTGGCTTCCGGTAAATTTAGAACGTCTATGGGCTCAAAATCCAGTGGATGCTCTGGTATTGGAATTTTTCAGGAAAGTTTTAAAACGAACTAAACGATTGATTGGTATTGTTGTAGCAGTCATTCTAAGTTTAATTACGGTAACCACATTAGCCACTGTCTCTGGAATTGCGCTACATACATCTTTACAAACTAAACATTTTGTAGAAAATTGGCACCGTGATTCACGGGATCTTTGGCTTTCCCAAACTATGATTGATACTCGCTTGCAAACGCAAATAGATGTTCTTAGACAAACTGTTAGTTGGTTGGGAAAGAAGGTTTTAACAATTGAAAGGCAAATTTGGTTGCGTTGTGATTGGAATTCCACATCCTTTTGTATTACTAATTTAAGATATAATGAATCTCAACATGATTGGAGTATTATCCAGAAATATTTAGAGGGCAATTCATCGGCGACAGATATGATTAATAATTTGCATACTAATATTCAGGAGATATTTGGAAAACCCTTTGAGAATGAGGATGCTGCCATATTGGCTCAGTCATTTTTGAAGCAATTTGAAGGACTAGATCCGAAGGGAATTATTCAGAGTTTAGGGCATACCGCTGGAGGAATCGGAATTTCATTAATTTTTGTTATATGCTGTTTTCTGTGCATGTATGTATGTTTTGTTCGACCTTCCCGAAAATCTATTGCCACTCTCTGGTGGGCGTTACTTTTTAAACAAAGGAAAAAAGAAGGAATTGAGGCCAACACAGGCATGTGAGCCCTCTGTGGCCGTGATTGTTTGT
>NW_022591521.1:0-6334 GCF_004348235.1 Phoca vitulina
GATTTCGCGACCCTTACCCAGGGACCCCAACGCACTAGACGTTGACAATTGGCGCCCGAACAGGGACCCTGAAGGACGTTCAGGAAGGGTGAGTAATTTAATACAATACAGGGTCATGGGACAAGAAACCTCTACTCCTTATGTTCGAATGCTGAAGCATTCACTTGCTGTCTATGGCATTACTGTCGCTTCTACTGATATTGAGATGTGTTTGAAAGTGGTTCGAGACTGGAATCCTTGGTTTCCCGAGGAGGGCTCCCTGGAGGTGGATAATTGGCGGCGGGTCCGCCATAATGTAGAAAAGGCCATGAGGCAGGGGGAAAAGATTCCTGTACGATTTTGGTCCATCTGGTCGATTATATTTACAGTGTTAAAAGCAATGGAGGATGATCGCACGGTTGAGAATTTTCAGAAGGAAGTGGCTCCTTCGATACAGGACCTTCCCCTTGATACAGATGAGAAAGAGGCAATAGAAAAGGATGCCTTTAAGCTTGCACTGCCTCGCGAACCTAATGAGTGCGATAGCGATGAATCGAAACTGAAAGTAACGTCGGATCCCGAGACCGAGCACTTATGGAAGGTTTTTCAGCGGGTCATGACTATGGCGGGGGAATCTAAGAAAAAGCCTTCCGCTCCGCCTTTGCCGCCCGCGCTAGCCTTTTCTCCCAAAAATCCTTTTCTTTCTGCTGCTTTAGCTGAGCTTGATGCGTTAAAGGATAATGACGATGAGAGTGAGGCTGACAGACCTATCTTTGCCTTTCCGATTATTAGGCCTCCCCCGGTCCAGGGAGTCGCACAGGCCCCCTATTATGATGGGATAGATATAGGGGACATTGCACGTTTAAAAAAGGCAGTGACTTTATATGGACCGCAATCACATTATGTCAAAGAGCTACTTATAGGTACAGCTCGACATTATAATAATTTTGCTCCAGAAGATTGGAGAGTCCTTTGTAGAGCTCTCTTAAAGGAGCCTGAATATCTGCAATGGCAGATGTGGTTCTCCGAGCTCTGTATGGATCAGGCTCGTCAGAACGCTTTAAGTAACAATCCTCGGGTCCAGGCTATAACTTATCAAATGTTGGCGGGAATAGGTCAATATTCTGATATTGCTGCTCAAGTTATTACCCCTGAAGAAATCCATGATCAATTACGGGAAATTAGTTTAGAAGCTTGGGATCGTATTCACCCAAAAGGAGAACATTATGGATCTTGGACTAAGGTTATTCAAAAGACTAACGAGCCTTATGTCGAGTTCTTATCACAATTAAAATTAACCTTGGAGAGAACTGTCATAGGAGAAGAAGCTAGACAGCAGCTGTTAAAACTGCTGGCATATGAAAATGCTAATGAGGATTGTAAGAGAATTATATTGCCTATTAAAGATACAGGAGATATTAATGCTTTCATGAAGGCCTATAAGGATGTTACATCAGAGAGTAGAAAGATGCAGCTGTTTGCTGAAACAATGGCCACTACCTGGCATTCCTTGCAATCTAAACAACTCGAGAGCATGAAATGTTTTGGTTGCGGTCAATTAGGGCATTTGAAAAGGAACTGTAAAGAAAAGAAACCTGACAAAGGGCGCGGACCTGGAATTTGTCCACGATGTAAGAAGGGAAAACATTGGGCTCGAGAATGTCGCACTAAATTAAATACAAGTTTTGCAGAAAAGCCGCAGGGAAACTCGATTTCGGGCCCTACCCCGGGCCCAGGACAAATGAACAGGGGAAACCAACCATATTCTCCCTTAGCCCAGCTACCCAACACAGTGCCGCAGTGGACATACCAGCCATAAGGCCATTTACTTTAAAAGGAGGGGATAGACCTCAGAAAATTCCTACTGGAATTTATGGACCCTTACCAATTGGCACTTTTGCTCTATTAACAGGTCGCTCTGGTTTGACATCAAAAGGAGTGACTGTTCACTTAGGTATAATTGATGCTGATTACAGAGGAGAAATTCAAGTTCTTATGTCTTCCCTAGTTGATGTGTCCTTTGAAGCAGGAGAACGAATTGCCCAGTTATTGTTATTACCTTATCTCCCCATAGGTCAGACTACCGCTGTCAGGCATGGAGGGTTTGGCAGCACGGATCCAAAATGTGTTTTTTGGGCCACACAAATAACTCGTATGCAGCCCTTGATGACAGTTAAATTGAATACGAAAGATATTACTGTCTTGTTGGATACAGGGTCAGATATCACTATTATCAAAACTGCTGATTGGCCTGAAAATATCCCCTATAATGAGATTCCTTGTCAGATAAAAGGAGTTGGCAAGGCACCTGTCCGAAGTATTGGCTTAGCCACTCAATTTGTAACATTTACCTCCCAGGATGGGCAACTGGCCGTGTTAAAACCATATATTTTAGATGTCCCTTTAAATATTTTAGGCCGTGATGTTTTAGAACAGTGGGGAGCTCACCTGGAATTTTGATTATAGATGGAACCTATTAAAATATTATGGAAATCCGAAGATCCCTTGTGGATTGAACAATGGCCATTAACTAAGGAAAAATTGGCTGCTGCACACCAATTGGTAAGAGAGCAATTACAAAAACAACATATTGAACATTCCACTTCTCCGTGGAACTCTCCAATTTTTGTCATAAAGAAAACTTCAGGTAAATGGCGTTTACTTACAGATTTACGTGGAGTTAATAACTCCATGTTCCCCATGGGGGCTCTCCAGCCTGGGGTACCTTCACCGGCTGCCTTGCCGAGGGATTGGCATACAATGGTAATTGATCTACAGGATTGTTTTTTCACTATCCCTGTACATAAAGATGATAGGAAACGTTTTGCCTTTTCACTTCCTTCTATAAATAGGCAGGGACCTCACCAAAGGTTTCAATGGAAGGTTTTGCCTCAAGGCATGATGAATTCCCCTACGATGTGTCAACTTTATGTTGACGCTGCCTTGCGTCCCGTGCGTCAAAAGTGGCCTCAGGTGTATATAGCTCATTATATGGATGATATTTTGTTTGCTAGCCCCCATCAAAATGAGTTAGAAGAAATTTTAAAATTATTGCCAGAGTATTTTATTCCTTTTGGATTGGTAATTGCTCCAGAAAAAATTCAAAAAGGAAATATTATAAATTATTTAGGATATGTGATAGAAAGAAATACTGTTAGACCACAAAAAATAGCTATACGAAGGGATAATTTGAAGACTTTGAATGATTTTCAAAAATTATTAGGAGATATTAATTGGTTACGGCCATCTTTAGGTATCCCTACTTATCAATTACATAATTTATTTGATACATTACAAGGAAATCCTGATATTCATAGTCCCCGACAGCTTACTGCGGAAGCAGAAAAGGAATTACAATTTGTGGAAGAAAAAAATTAAATCCGCTTTTCTTACTCGCATTGATCCTTCTTTACCCTTGACAATGTATATTTTAAATACATGGCAATATCCCACAGCTATTATTGGACAAAAAGAGTTGCCTGCTGAATGGATTTATACTAGACATCATTTTTCAAAAAATATCACTCCTTATGGTATTCAGATTGCATATTTGATAGAACAGGCTCGAGATAGAGCTATAATTATGACCGGATGTGATATTATGGATATAATTATTCCTCTTTCTAAAGATCAATTTTCATTTTTGTTACGGAATATAGAGGAATTACAGATTGCCCTTGCAGGGTATGTGGGACAAATTAATTACCATTTTCCTAAAGGAAAATTATGGGATTGTTTTCGTAAACAAGAATTTATTATTCAGGATATAATTAGTGAACAACCTTTGGTTGATGCACCCACTGTGTTTACAGATGGGTCAAAAACTAAAAGTGCATATTGGACAACTAAAAGGTATTGGGTTCAAAATACAGATTTTAATTCAGTCCAACAAAATGAATTATTTGCCATCGCCCAAGTATTAAAAGATTTTCCCTCGGCTGTGAATATTCTTGCTGATTCAGCATATGCTGTTGGGGTCGTTAAAAATGTATATACTGCCGTGGTATGTTCTAATAAGTCCAACCTACTTAGTTTATTTTTACTCTTACAAACTTTGTTAAGAAATCGTAATACTCGTATTTATGTAACTCATATTCGCTCTCATACTAATCTTCCTGGTTCCTTGGCTTATGGCAATGCTCAAGTAGACGCTTTGGTGTCATTTGCATCTGCAGACGAGGAACATAATTTATTGCATACCAATGCTGGTAGATTACATGTTCAATATAAAATTCCTTATCGTCAAGCAAAACAAATTATAAAACAGTGTCCTATTTGCAGACCTTTACACTTACGTGCTGTAAAAGCTGGGGTTAATCCTCGAGGAACTTATGCCAACGAACTTTGGCAAATGGATGTTACTCATGTGGCACAATTTGGTCGATTATCTTATGTACATGTTGTAATAGATACTTATTCTCAATTTATATGGGCCACAGCACAAATGGGTGAAACTACACAACATGTTATTACTCATTTATTAGAAACGTTTGCTGTGATGGGTTTACCTTCCAGTATCAAGACAGATAATGGGCCAGCATATAAAAGTAAAAAATTTCAAGCTTTTTGCTTGCAATATGGTATAATGCATAAAACAGGCATTGAATATAATCCCCAAGGACAGGCCATTGTGGAGCGTGCACACAGTACTTTAAAATTGCAAATTAAAAAATTAAAAAGGAGGAAAACAGATCATATATTATCATTTACTCAATCTAATGCACGTTCCATTTTGTCACAAGTATTGTTTACATTGAATTTCTTGAACCTTCCGCAGGGAGATATTCTCTCGAGAGCAGAAAAACAGTTCATAGAGGGAGAGACGGCTCCTCTCCCCTTGAATGAACATATATGGTTTAAGCCCGCTGCGGATGCAGAATGGCAGCCAGGATTGTTGCTTTATAGAGGGAAAGGGTATGCTTATGTTTCCACAGAAAATGGACAAACCTGTTCCTGGCTCCCAGCAAGGTGGATCCGGTCGCGGACCAATTCGGACGGCTGTCAGGCGACGCATGGAGGCCCCGAGAGTGCATGAATCGATGCTGCAAGCTGATGAATCTCTCCTGCAAGCTATGGCTCACTTACATTTGGATAGGCGTCATCATTGGCGGCCTCCGCCTCTTGCTTTACCCACTTGGGGGCATATTAAAAAGCTTGCTGGGGAGGGACAGAAAATCTTGAAGCAAACAAGAAAGCCTTGTACACCTGAGCATTTGTTTCTGGCCATGTGCGCTTTGCTTACTATGTCATCCCCTCCTATTGAGGCGACTAATGTAAGTTATTGGGCTTATATACCTAACCCACCTATGATGGAACCTGCACCTTGGGGAAGTGCAGATATTCCCATTTATACCTCCCCGATGATACTTTCGCCTCCTTGGAAGAATCTGACTTATCTTAATCAGGATGACGGTACCTTTACCATATCTAATTTTGATAGGAAATTTTAGTTTTAATGATGGAATTAGCTGTATTAAATGTCGATTGTATTCTTGTATTAATAGTTCTATAGAATTTAAACCAGGATATTCTCTTATGATTTTGCAACAACGCTCTCATATTTGGCTTCCGGTAAATTTAGAACGTCTATGGGCTCAAAATCCAGTGGATGCTCTGGTATTGGAATTTTTCAGGAAAGTTTTAAAACGAACTAAACGATTGATTGGTATTGTTGTAGCAGTCATTCTAAGTTTAATTACGGTAACCACATTAGCCACTGTCTCTGGAATTGCGCTACATACATCTTTACAAACTAAACATTTTGTAGAAAATTGGCACCGTGATTCACGGGATCTTTGGCTTTCCCAAACTATGATTGATACTCGCTTGCAAACGCAAATAGATGTTCTTAGACAAACTGTTAGTTGGTTGGGAAAGAAGGTTTTAACAATTGAAAGGCAAATTTGGTTGCGTTGTGATTGGAATTCCACATCCTTTTGTATTACTAATTTAAGATATAATGAATCTCAACATGATTGGAGTATTATCCAGAAATATTTAGAGGGCAATTCATCGGCGACAGATATGATTAATAATTTGCATACTAATATTCAGGAGATATTTGGAAAACCCTTTGAGAATGAGGATGCTGCCATATTGGCTCAGTCATTTTTGAAGCAATTTGAAGGACTAGATCCGAAGGGAATTATTCAGAGTTTAGGGCATACCGCTGGAGGAATCGGAATTTCATTAATTTTTGTTATATGCTGTTTTCTGTGCATGTATGTATGTTTTGTTCGACCTTCCCGAAAATCTATTGCCACTCTCTGGTGGGCGTTACTTTTTAAACAAAGGAAAAAAGAAGGAATTGAGGCCAACACAGGCATGTGAGCCCTCTGTGGCCGTGATTGTTTGT
>NW_022591522.1:0-6333 GCF_004348235.1 Phoca vitulina
ACAAACAATCACGGCCACAGAGGGCTCACATGCCTATGTTGGCCTCAATTCCTTCTTTTTTCTTTTGTTTAGAAAGAAACGCCCACCAAAGGGTGGCAATAGACTTCCGGGAAGGTCGAACAAAACATACATACATGCACAGAAAACAGCATATAACAAAAATTAATGAAATTCCGATTCCTCCAGCGGTATGCCCTAAACTCTGAATAATTCCCTTCGGGTCTAGTCCTTCAAATTGCTTCAAAAACGACTGAGCCAATGTAGCAGCATCCTCATTCTCAAAGGGTTTTCCAAATATCTCCTGAATATTAGTATGCAAATTATTAATCATATCTGTCGCCGAGGAATTGCCCTCTAAATATTTCTGGATAATACTCCAATCATGTTGAGATTCATTATATCTTAAATTAGTAATACAAAAGGATGTGGAATTCCAATCACAACGCAACCAAATTTGCCTTTCAATTGTTAAAACCTTCCTTCCCAACCAACTGACAGTTTGTCTAAGAACATCTATTTGCGTTTGCAAGCGAGTATCAATCATAGTTTGGGAAAGCCAAAGATCCCGTGAATCACGGTGCCAATTTTCTACAAAATGTTTAGTTTGTAAAGATGTATGTAGCGCAATTCCAGAGACAGTGGCTAATGTGGTTACCGTAATTAAACTTAGAATGACTGCTACAACAATACCAATCAATCGTTTAGTTCGTTTTAAAACTTTCCTGAAAAATTCCAATACCAGAGCATCCACTGGATTTTGAGCCCATAGACGTTCTAAATTTACCGGAAGCCAAATATGAGAGCGTTGTTGCAAAATCATAAGAGAATATCCTGGTTTAAATTCTATAGAACTATTAATACAAGAATACAATCGACATTTAATACAGCTAATTCCATCATTAAAACTAAAATTTCCTATCAAAATTAGATATGGTAAAGGTACCGTCATCCTGATTAAGATAAGTCAGATTCTTCCAAGGAGGCGAAAGTATCATCGGGGAGGTATAAATGGGAATATCTGCACTTCCCCAAGGTGCAGGTTCCATCATAGGTGGGTTAGGTATATAAGCCCAATAACTTACATTAGTCGCCTCAATAGGAGGGGATGACATAGTAAGCAAAGCGCACATGGCCAAGAACAAATGCTCAGGTGTACAAGGCTTCCTTGTTTGCTTCAAGATTTTCTGTCCCTCCCCAGCAAGCTTTTTAATATGCCCCCAAGTGGGTAAAGCAAGAGGCGGAGGCCGCCAATGATGACGCCTATCCAAATGTAAGTGAGCCATAGCTTGCAGGAGAGATTCATCAGCTTGTAACAACGATTCATGCGCTCTCGGGGCCTCCATGCGTCGCCTGACAGCCGTCCGAATTGGTCCGCGACCGGATCCACCTTGCTGGGAGCCAGGAACAGGTTTGTCCATTTTCTGTGGAAACATAAGCATACCCTTTCCCTCTATAAAGCAACAATCCTGGCTGCCATTCTGCATCCGCAGCGGGCTTAAACCATATATGTTCATTCAAGGGGAGAGGAGCCGTCTCTCCCTCTATGAACTGTTTTTCTGCTCTCGAGAGAATATCTCCCTGCGGAAGGTTCAAGAAATTCAATGTAAACAATACTTGTGACAAAATGGAACGTGCATTAGATTGAGTAAATGATAGTATATGATCTGTTTTCCTCCTTTTTAATTTTTTAATTTGCAATTTTAAAGTACTGTGTGCACGCTCCACAATGGCCTGTCCTTGGGGATTATATTCAATGCCTGTTTTATGCATTATACCATATTGCAAGCAAAAAGCTTGAAATTTTTTACTTTTATATGCTGGCCCATTATCTGTCTTGATACTGGAAGGTAAACCCATCACAGCAAACGTTTCTAATAAATGAGTAATAACATGTTGTGTAGTTTCACCCATTTGTGCTGTGGCCCATATAAATTGAGAATAAGTATCTATTACAACATGTACATAAGATAATCGACCAAATTGTGCCACATGAGTAACATCCATTTGCCAAAGTTCGTTGGCATAAGTTCCTCGAGGATTAACCCCAGCTTTTACAGCACGTAAGTGTAAAGGTCTGCAAATAGGACACTGTTTTATAATTTGTTTTGCTTGACGATAAGGAATTTTATATTGAACATGTAATCTACCAGCATTGGTATGCAATAAATTATGTTCCTCGTCCGCAGATGCAAATGACACCAAAGCGTCTACTTGAGCATTGCCATAAGCCAAGGAACCAGGAAGATTAGTATGAGAGCGAATATGAGTTACATAAATACGAGTATTACGATTTCTTAACAAAGTTTGTAAGAGTAAAAATAAACTAAGTAGGTTGGACTTATTAGAACATACCATGGCAGTATATACATTTTTAATGACCCCAACAGCATATGCTGAATCAGCAAGAATATTCACAGCCGAGGGAAAATCTTTTAATACTTGGGCGATGGCAAATAATTCATTTTGTTGGACTGAATTAAAATCTGTATATTGAACCCAATACCTTTTAGTTGTCCAATATGCACTTTTAGTTTTTGACCCATCTGTAAACACAGTGGGTGCATTAACCAAAGGTTGTTCACTAATTATATCCTGAATAATAAATTCTTGTTTACGAAAACAATCCCATAATTTTCCTTTAGGAAAATGGTAATTAATTTGTCCCACATACCCTGCAAGGGCAATCTGTAATTCCTCTATATTCCGTAACAAAAATGAAAATTGATCTTTAGAAAGAGGAATAATTATATCCATAATATCACATCCGGTCATAATTATAGCTCTATCTCGAGCCTGTTCTATCAAATATGCAATCTGAATACCATAAGGAGTGATATTTTTTGAAAAATGATGTCTAGTATAAATCCATTCAGCAGGCAACTCTTTTTGTCCAATAATAGCTGTGGGATATTGCCATGTATTTAAAATATACATTGTCAAGGGTAAAGAAGGATCAATGCGAGTAAGAAAAGCGGATTTAATTTTTTCTTCCACAAATTGTAATTCCTTTTCTGCTTCCGCAGTAAGCTGTCGGGGACTATGAATATCAGGATTTCCTTGTAATGTATCAAATAAATTATGTAATTGATAAGTAGGGATACCTAAAGATGGCCGTAACCAATTAATATCTCCTAATAATTTTTGAAAATCATTCAAAGTCTTCAAATTATCCCTTCGTATAGCTATTTTTTGTGGTCTAACAGTATTTCTTTCTATCACATATCCTAAATAATTTATAATATTTCCTTTTTGAATTTTTTCTGGAGCAATTACCAATCCAAAAGGAATAAAATACTCTGGCAGTAATTTTAAAATTTCTTCTAACTCATTTTGATGGGGGCTAGCAAACAAAATATCATCCATATAATGAGCTATATACACCTGAGGCCACTTTTGACGCACGGGACGCAAGGCAGCGTCAACATAAAGTTGACACATCGTAGGGGAATTCATCATGCCTTGAGGCAAAACCTTCCATTGAAACCTTTGGTGAGGTCCCTGCCTATTTATAGAAGGAAGTGAAAAGGCAAAACGTTTCCTATCATCTTTATGTACAGGGATAGTGAAAAAACAATCCTGTAGATCAATTACCATTGTATGCCAATCCCTCGGCAAGGCAGCCGGTGAAGGTACCCCAGGCTGGAGAGCCCCCATGGGGAACATGGAGTTATTAACTCCACGTAAATCTGTAAGTAAACGCCATTTACCTGAAGTTTTCTTTATGACAAAAATTGGAGAGTTCCACGGAGAAGTGGAATGTTCAATATGTTGTTTTTGTAATTGCTCTCTTACCAATTGGTGTGCAGCAGCCAATTTTTCCTTAGTTAATGGCCATTGTTCAATCCACAAGGGATCTTCGGATTTCCATAATATTTTAATAGGTTCCATCTATAATCAAAATTCCAGGTGAGCTCCCCACTGTTCTAAAACATCACGGCCTAAAATATTTAAAGGGACATCTAAAATATATGGTTTTAACACGGCCAGTTGCCCATCCTGGGAGGTAAATGTTACAAATTGAGTGGCTAAGCCAATACTTCGGACAGGTGCCTTGCCAACTCCTTTTATCTGACAAGGAATCTCATTATAGGGGATATTTTCAGGCCAATCAGCAGTTTTGATAATAGTGATATCTGACCCTGTATCCAACAAGACAGTAATATCTTTCGTATTCAATTTAACTGTCATCAAGGGCTGCATACGAGTTATTTGTGTAGCCCAAAAAACACATTTTGGATCCGTGCTGCCAAACCCTCCATGCCTGACAGCGGTAGTCTGACCTATGGGGAGATAAGGTAATAACAATAACTGGGCAATTCGTTCTCCTGCTTCAAAGGACACATCGACTAGGGAAGACATAAGAACTTGAATTTCTCCTCTGTAATCAGCATCAATTATACCTAAGTGAACAGTCACTCCTTTTGATGTCAAACCAGAGCGACCTGTTAATAGAGCAAAAGTGCCAATTGGTAAGGGTCCATAAATTCCAGTAGGAATTTTCTGAGGTCTATCCCCTCCTTTTAAAGTAAATGGCCTTATGGCTGGTATGTCCACTGCGGCACTGTGTTGGGTAGCTGGGCTAAGGGAGAATATGGTTGGTTTCCCCTGTTCATTTGTCCTGGGCCCGGGGTAGGGCCCGAAATCGAGTTTCCCTGCGGCTTTTCTGCAAAACTTGTATTTAATTTAGTGCGACATTCTCGAGCCCAATGTTTTCCCTTCTTACATCGTGGACAAATTCCAGGTCCGCGCCCTTTGTCAGGTTTCTTTTCTTTACAGTTCCTTTTCAAATGCCCTAATTGACCGCAACCAAAACATTTCATGCTCTCGAGTTGTTTAGATTGCAAGGAATGCCAGGTAGTGGCCATTGTTTCAGCAAACAGCTGCATCTTTCTACTCTCTGATGTAACATCCTTACAGGCCTTCATGAAAGCATTAATATCTCCTGTATCTTTAATAGGCAATATAATTCTCTTACAATCCTCATTAGCATTTTCATATGCCAGCAGTTTTAACAGCTGCTGTCTAGCTTCTTCTCCTATGACAGTTCTCTCCAAGGTTAATTTTAATCGTGATAAGAACTCGACATAAGGCTCGTTAGTCTTTTGAATAACCTTAGTCCAAGATCCATAATGTTCTCCTTTTGGGTGAATACGATCCCAAGCTTCTAAACTAATTTCCCGTAATTGATCATGGATTTCTTCAGGGGTAATAACTTGAGCAGCAATATCAGAATATTGACCTATTCCCGCCAACATTTGATAAGTTATAGCCTGGACCCGAGGATTGTTGCTCAAGGCGTTCTTACGAGCCTGCTCCATACAGAGCTCGGAGAACCACATCTGCCATTGCAGATATTCAGGCTCCTTTAAGAGAGCTCTACAAAGGACTCTCCAATCTTCTGGAGCAAAATTATTATAATGTCGAGCTGTACCTATAAGTAGCTCTTTGACATAATGTGATTGCGGTCCATATAAAGTCACTGCCTTTTTTAAACGTGCAATGTCCCCTATATCTATCCCATCATAATAGGGGGCCTGTGCGACTCCCTGGACCGGGGGAGGCCTAATAATCGGAAAGGCAAAGATAGGTCTGTCAGCCTCACTCTCATCGTCATTATCCTTTAACGCATCAAGCTCAGCTAAAGCAGCAGAAAGAAAAGGATTTTTGGGAGAAAAGGCTAGCGCGGGCGGCAAAGGCGGAGCGGAAGGCTTTTTCTTAGATTCCCCCGCCATAGTCATGACCCGCTGAAAAACCTTCCATAAGTGCTCGGTCTCGGGATCCGACGTTACTTTCAGTTTCGATTCATCGCTATCGCACTCATTAGGTTCGCGAGGCAGTGCAAGCTTAAAGGCATCCTTTTCTATTGCCTTTTTCTCATCTGTATCAAGGGGAAGGTCCTGTATCGAAGGAGCCACTTCCTTCTGAAAATTCTCAACCGTGCGATCATCCTCCATTGCTTTTAACACTGTAAATATAATCGACCAGATGGACCAAAATCGTACAGGAATCTTTTCCCCCTGCCTCATGGCCTTTTCTACATTATGGCGGACCCGCCGCCAATTATCCACCTCCAGGGAGCCCTCCTCGGGAAACCAAGGATTCCAGTCTCGAACCACTTTCAAACACATCTCAATATCAGTAGAAGCGACAGTAATGCCATAGACAGCAAGTGAATGCTTCAGCATTCGAACATAAGGAGTAGAGGTTTCTTGTCCCATGACCCTGTATTGTATTAAATTACTCACCCTTCCTGAACGTCCTTCAGGGCCCCTGTTCGGGCGCCAATTGTCAACGTCTAGTGCGTTGGGGTCCCTGGGTAAGGGTCGCGAAATC
>NW_022591523.1:0-6333 GCF_004348235.1 Phoca vitulina
GATTTCGCGACCCTTACCCAGGGACCCCAACGCACTAGACGTTGACAATTGGCGCCCGAACAGGGACCCTGAAGGACGTTCAGGAAGGGTGAGTAATTTAATACAATACAGGGTCATGGGACAAGAAACCTCTACTCCTTATGTTCGAATGCTGAAGCATTCACTTGCTGTCTATGGCATTACTGTCGCTTCTACTGATATTGAGATGTGTTTGAAAGTGGTTCGAGACTGGAATCCTTGGTTTCCCGAGGAGGGCTCCCTGGAGGTGGATAATTGGCGGCGGGTCCGCCATAATGTAGAAAAGGCCATGAGGCAGGGGGAAAAGATTCCTGTACGATTTTGGTCCATCTGGTCGATTATATTTACAGTGTTAAAAGCAATGGAGGATGATCGCACGGTTGAGAATTTTCAGAAGGAAGTGGCTCCTTCGATACAGGACCTTCCCCTTGATACAGATGAGAAAAAGGCAATAGAAAAGGATGCCTTTAAGCTTGCACTGCCTCGCGAACCTAATGAGTGCGATAGCGATGAATCGAAACTGAAAGTAACGTCGGATCCCGAGACCGAGCACTTATGGAAGGTTTTTCAGCGGGTCATGACTATGGCGGGGGAATCTAAGAAAAAGCCTTCCGCTCCGCCTTTGCCGCCCGCGCTAGCCTTTTCTCCCAAAAATCCTTTTCTTTCTGCTGCTTTAGCTGAGCTTGATGCGTTAAAGGATAATGACGATGAGAGTGAGGCTGACAGACCTATCTTTGCCTTTCCGATTATTAGGCCTCCCCCGGTCCAGGGAGTCGCACAGGCCCCCTATTATGATGGGATAGATATAGGGGACATTGCACGTTTAAAAAAGGCAGTGACTTTATATGGACCGCAATCACATTATGTCAAAGAGCTACTTCTAGGTATAGCTCGACATTATAATAATTTTGCTCCAGAAGATTGGAGAGTCCTTTGTAGAGCTCTCTTAAAGGAGCCTGAATATCTGCAATGGCAGATGTGGTTCTCCGAGCTCTGTATGGAGCAGGCTCGTAAGAACGCCTTGAGCAACAATCCTCGGGTCCAGGCTATAACTTATCAAATGTTGGCGGGAATAGGTCAATATTCTGATATTGCTGCTCAAGTTATTACCCCTGAAGAAATCCATGATCAATTACGGGAAATTAGTTTAGAAGCTTGGGATCGTATTCACCCAAAAGGAGAACATTATGGATCTTGGACTAAGGTTATTCAAAAGACTAACGAGCCTTATGTCGAGTTCTTATCACGATTAAAATTAACCTTGGAGAGAACTGTCATAGGAGAAGAAGCTAGACAGCAGCTGTTAAAACTGCTGGCATATGAAAATGCTAATGAGGATTGTAAGAGAATTATATTGCCTATTAAAGATACAGGAGATATTAATGCTTTCATGAAGGCCTGTAAGGATGTTACATCAGAGAGTAGAAAGATGCAGCTGTTTGCTGAAACAATGGCCACTACCTGGCATTCCTTGCAATCTAAACAACTCGAGAGCATGAAATGTTTTGGTTGCGGTCAATTAGGGCATTTGAAAAGGAACTGTAAAGAAAAGAAACCTGACAAAGGGCGTGGACCTGGAATTTGTCCACGATGTAAGAAGGGAAAACATTGGGCTCGAGAATGTCGCACTAAATTAAATACAAGTTTTGCAGAAAAGCCGCAGGGAAACTCGATTTCGGGCCCTACCCCGGGCCCAGGACAAATGAACAGGGGAAACCAACCATATTCTCCCTTAGCCCAGCTACCCAACACAGTGCCGCAGTGGACATACCAGCCATAAGGCCATTTACTTTAAAAGGAGGGGATAGACCTCAGAAAATTCCTACTGGAATTTATGGACCCTTACCAATTGGCACTTTTGCTCTATTAACAGGTCGCTCTGGTTTGACATCAAAAGGAGTGACTGTTCACTTAGGTATAATTGATGCTGATTACAGAGGAGAAATTCAAGTTCTTATGTCTTCCCTAGTTGATGTGTCCTTTGAAGCAGGAGAACGAATTGCCCAGTTATTGTTATTACCTTATCTCCCCATAGGTCAGACTACCGCTGTCAGGCATGGAGGGTTTGGCAGCACGGATCCAAAATGTGTTTTTTGGGCTACACAAATAACTCGTATGCAGCCCTTGATGACAGTTAAATTGAATACGAAAGATATTACTGTCTTGTTGGATACAGGGTCAGATATCACTATTATCAAAACTGCTGATTGGCCTGAAAATATCCCCTATAATGAGATTCCTTGTCAGATAAAAGGAGTTGGCAAGGCACCTGTCCGAAGTATTGGCTTAGTCGCTCAATTTGTAACATTTACCTCCCAGGATGGGCAACTGGCCGTGTTAAAACCATATATTTTAGATGTCCCTTTAAATATTTTAGGCCGTGATGTTTTAGAACAGTGGGGAGCTCACCTGGAATTTTGATTATAGATGGAACCTATTAAAATATTATGGAAATCCGAAGATCCCTTGTGGATTGAACAATGGCCATTAACTAAGGAAAAATTGGCTGCTGCACACCAATTGGTAAGAGAGCAATTACAAAAACAACATATTGAACATTCCACTTCTCCGTGGAACTCTCCAATTTTTGTCATAAAGAAAACTTCAGGTAAATGGCGTTTACTTACAGATTTACGTGGAGTTAATAACTCCATGTTCCCCATGGGGGCTCTCCAGCCTGGGGTACCTTCACCGGCTGCCTTGCCGAGGGATTGGCATACAATGGTAATTGATCTACAGGATTGTTTTTTCACTATCCCTGTACATAAAGATGATAGGAAACGTTTTGCCTTTTCACTTCCTTCTATAAATAGGCAGGGACCTCACCAAAGGTTTCAATGGAAGGTTTTGCCTCAAGGCATGATGAATTCCCCTACGATGTGTCAACTTTATGTTGACGCTGCCTTGCGTCCCGTGCGTCAAAAGTGGCCTCAGGTGTATATAGCTCATTATATGGATGATATTTTGTTTGCTAGCCCCCATCAAAATGAGTTAGAAGAAATTTTAAAATTATTGCCAGAGTATTTTATTCCTTTTGGATTGGTAATTGCTCCAGAAAAAATTCAAAAAGGAAATATTATAAATTATTTAGGATATGTGATAGAAAGAAATACTGTTAGACCACAAAAAATAGCTATACGAAGGGACAATTTGAAGACTTTGAATGATTTTCAAAAATTATTAGGAGATATTAATTGGTTACGGCCATCTTTAGGTATCCCTACTTATCAATTACATAATTTATTTGATACATTACAAGGAAATCCTGATATTCATAGTCCCCGACAGCTTACTGCGGAAGCAGAAAAGGAATTACAATTTGTGGAAGAAAAAATTAAATCCGCTTTTCTTACTCGCATTGATCCTTCTTTACCCTTGACAATGTATATTTTAAATACATGGCAATATCCCACAGCTATTATTGGACAAAAAGAGTTGCCTGCTGAATGGATTTATACTAGACATCATTTTTCAAAAAATATCACTCCTTATGGTATTCAGATTGCATATTTGATAGAACAGGCTCGAGATAGAGCTATAATTATGACCGGATGTGATATTATGGATATAATTATTCCTCTTTCTAAAGATCAATTTTCATTTTTGTTACGGAATATAGAGGAATTACAGATTGCCCTTGCAGGGTATGTGGGACAAATTAATTACCATTTTCCTAAAGGAAAATTATGGGATTGTTTTCGTAAACAAGAATTTATTATTCAGGATATAATTAGTGAACAACCTTTGGTTGATGCACCCACTGTGTTTACAGATGGGTCAAAAACTAAAAGTGCATATTGGACAACTAAAAGGTATTGGGTTCAAAATACAGATTTTAATTCAGTCCAACAAAATGAATTATTTGCCATCGCCCAAGTATTAAAAGATTTTCCCTCGGCTGTGAATATTCTTGCTGATTCAGCATATGCTGTTGGGGTCGTTAAAAATGTATATACTGCCGTGGTATGTTCTAATAAGTCCAACCTACTTAGTTTATTTTTACTCTTACAAACTTTGTTAAGAAATCGTAATACTCGTATTTATGTAACTCATATTCGCTCTCATACTAATCTTCCTGGTTCCTTGGCTTATGGCAATGCTCAAGTAGACGCTTTGGTGTCATTTGCATCTGCAGACGAGGAACATAATTTATTGCATACCAATGCTGGTAGATTACATGTTCAATATAAAATTCCTTATCGTCAAGCAAAACAAATTATAAAACAGTGTCCTATTTGCAGACCTTTACACTTACGTGCTGTAAAAGCTGGGGTTAATCCTCGAGGAACTTATGCCAACGAACTTTGGCAAATGGATGTTACTCATGTGGCACAATTTGGTCGATTATCTTATGTACATGTTGTAATAGATACTTATTCTCAATTTATATGGGCCACAGCACAAATGGGTGAAACTACACAACATGTTATTACTCATTTATTAGAAACGTTTGCTGTGATGGGTTTACCTTCCAGTATCAAGACAGATAATGGGCCAGCATATAAAAGTAAAAAATTTCAAGCTTTTTGCTTGCAATATGGTATAATGCATAAAACAGGCATTGAATATAATCCCCAAGGACAGGCCATTGTGGAGCGTGCACACAGTACTTTAAAATTGCAAATTAAAAAATTAAAAAGGAGGAAAACAGATCATATATTATCATTTACTCAATCTAATGCACGTTCCATTTTGTCACAAGTATTGTTTACATTGAATTTCTTGAATCTTCCGCAGGGAGATATTCTCTCGAGAGCAGAAAAACAGTTCATAGAGGGAGAGACGGCTCCTCTCCCCTTGAATGAACATATATGGTTTAAGCCCGCTGCGGATGCAGAATGGCAGCCAGGATTGTTGCTTTATAGGGGGAAAGGTTATGCTTATGTTTCCACAGAAAATGGACAAACCTGTTCCTGGCTCCCGGCAAGGTGGATCCGGTCACGAACCAATTCGGACGGCTGTCAGGCGACGCATGGAGGCCCCGAGAGCGCATGAATCGTTGTTACAAGCTGATGAATCTCTCCTGCAAGCTATGGCTCACTTACATTTGGATAGGCGTCATCATTGGCGGCCTCCGCCTCTTGCTTTACCCACTTGGGGGCATATTAAAAAGCTTGCTGGGGAGGGACAGAAAATCTTGAAGCAAACAAGGAAGCCTTGTACACCTGAGCATTTGTTCTTGGCCATGTGCGCTTTGCTTACTATGTCATCCCCTCCTATTGAGGCGACTAATGTAAGTTATTGGGCTTATATACCTAACCCACCTATGATGGAACCTGCACCTTGGGGAAGTGCAGATATTCCCATTTATACCTCCCCGATGATACTTTCGCCTCCTTGGAAGAATCTGACTTATCTTAATCAGGATGACGGTACCTTTACCATATCTAATTTTGATAGGAAATTTTAGTTTTAATGATGGAATTAGTTGTATTAAATGTCGATTGTATTCTTGTATTAATAGTTCTATAGAATTTAAACCAGGATATTCTCTTATGATTTTGCAACAACGCTCTCATATTTGGCTTCCGGTAAATTTAGAACGTCTATGGGCTCAAAATCCAGTGGATGCTCTGGTATTGGAATTTTTCAGGAAAGTTTTAAAACGAACTAAACGATTGATTGGTATTGTTGTAGCAGTCATTCTAAGTTTAATTACGGTAACCACATTAGCCACTGTTTCTGGAATTGCGTTACATACATCTTTGCAAACTAAACATTTTGTAGAAAATTGGCACCGTGATTCACGGGATCTTTGGCTTTCCCAAACTATGATTGATACTCGTTTGCAAACGCAAATAGATGTTCTTAGACAAACTGTCAGTTGGTTGGGAAGGAAGGTTTTAACAATTGAAAGGCAAATTTGGTTGCGTTGTGATTGGAATTCCACATCCTTTTGTATTACTAATTTAAGATATAATGAATCTCAACATGATTGGAGTATTATCCAGAAATATTTAGAGGGCAATTCATCGGCGACAGATATGATTAATAATTTGCATACTAATATTCAGGAGATATTTGGAAAACCCTTTGAGAATGAGGATGCTGCCATATTGGCTCAGTCATTTTTGAAGCAATTTGAAGGACTAGATCCGAAGGGAATTATTCAGAGTTTAGGGCATACCGCTGGAGGAATCGGAATTTCATTAATTTTTGTTATATGCTGTTTTCTGTGCATGTATGTATGTTTTGTTCGACCTTCCCGAAAATCTATTGCCACTCTCTGGTGGGCGTTACTTTTTAAACAAAGGAAAAAAGAAGGAATTGAGGCCAACACAGGCATGTGAGCCCTCTGTGGCCGTGATTGTTTGT
>NW_022591524.1:0-6333 GCF_004348235.1 Phoca vitulina
GCACAAACAATCACGGCCACAGAGGGCTCATACCTGTATTAGCCTCAATTCCTTCTTTTTTCCTTTGTTTAAAAAGAAACGCCCACCAGAGAGTGGCTATAGACTTCCGGGAAGGTCGAACGAAACATACATACATGCACAGAAAACAGCATATAACAAAAATTAATGAAATTCCGATTCCTCCAGCGGTATGCCCTAAGCTTTGAATAATTCCCTTCGGGTCTAGTCCTTCAAATTGCTTCAAAAACGACTGAGCCAATGTAGCAGCATCCTCATTCTCAAAGGGTTTTCCAAATATCTCCTGAATATTAGTATGCAAATTATTAATCATATCTGTCGCCGATGAATTGCCCTCTAAATATTTCTGGATAATACTCCAATCATGTTGAGATTCATTATATCTTAAATTAGTAATACAAAAGGATGTGGAATTCCAATCACAACGCAACCAAATTTGTCTTTCAATTGTTAAAACCTTCTTCCCTAACCAACTAACAGTTTGTCTAAGAACATCTATCTGCGTTTGCAAACGAGTATCAATCATAGTTTGGGAAAGCCAAAGATCCCGTGAATCACGGTGCCAATTTTCTACAAAATGTTTAGTTTGTAAAGATGTATGTAGCGCAATTCCAGAGACAGTGGCTAATGTGGTTACCGTAATTAAACTTAGAATGACTGCTACAACAATACCAATCAATCGTTTAGTTCGTTTTAAAACTTTTCTGAAAAATTCCAATACCAGAGCATCCACTGGATTTTGAGCCCATAGACGTTCTAAATTTACCGGAAGCCAAATATGAGAGCGTTGTTGCAAAATCATAAGAGAATATCCTGGTTTAAATTCTATAGAACTATTAATACAAGAATACAATCGACATTTAATACAGCTAATTCCATCATTAAAACTAAAATTTCCTATCAAAATTAGATATGGTAAAGGTACCGTCATCCTGATTAAGATAAGTCAGATTCTTCCAAGGAGGCGAAAGTATCATCGGGGAGGTATAAATGGGAATATCTGCACTTCCCCAAGGTGCAGGTTCCATCATAGGTGGGTTAGGTATATAAGCCCAATAACTTACATTAGTCGCCTCAATAGGAGGGGGTGACATAGTAAGCAAAGCGCACATGGCCAAAAACAAATGCTCAGGTGTACAAGGCTTCCTTGTTTGCTTCAAGATTTTCTGTCCCTCCCCAGCAAGCTTTTTAATATGCCCCCAAGTGGGTAAAGCAAGAGGCGGAGGCCGCCAGTGATGACGCCTATCCAAATGTAAGTGAGCCATAGCTTGCAGGAGAGATTCATCAGCTTGTAACAACGATTCATGCACTCTCGGGGCTTCCATGCGTCGCCTGACAGCCGTCCGGATTGGTCCGCGACCGGATCCACCTTGCTGGGAGCCAGGAACAGGTTTGTCCATTTTCTGTGGAAACATAAGCATACCCTTTCCCTCTATAAAGCAACAATCCTGGCTGCCATTCTGCATCCGCAGCGGGCTTAAACCATATATGTTCATTCAAGGGGAGAGGAGCCGTCTCTCCCTCTATGAACTGTTTTTCTGCTCTCGAGAGAATATCTCCCTGCGGAAGGTTCAAGAAATTCAATGTAAACAATACTTGTGACAAAATGGAACGTGCATTAGATTGAGTAAATGATAATATATGATCTGTTTTCCTCCTTTTTAATTTTTTAATTTGCAATTTTAAAGTACTGTGTGCACGCTCCACAATGGCCTGTCCTTGGGGATTATATTCAATGCCTGTTTTATGCATTATACCATATTGCAAGCAAAAAGCTTGAAATTTTTTACTTTTATATGCTGGCCCATTATCTGTCTTGATACTGGAAGGTAAACCCATCACAGCAAACGTTTCTAATAAATGAATAATAACATGTTGTGTAGTTTCACCCATTTGTGCTGTGGCCCATATAAATTGAGAATAAGTATCTATTACAACATGTACATAAGATAATCGACCAAATTGTGCCACATGAGTAACATCCATTTGCCAAAGTTCGTTGGCATAAGTTCCTCGAGGATTAACCCCAGCTTTTACAGCACGTAAGTGTAAAGGTCTGCAAATAGGACACTGTTTTATAATTTGTTTTGCTTGACGATAAGGAATTTTATATTGAACATGTAATCTACCAGCATTGGTATGCAATAAATTATGTTCCTCGTCTGCAGATGCAAATGACACCAAAGCGTCTACTTGAGCATTGCCATAAGCCAAGGAACCAGGAAGATTAGTATGAGAGCGAATATGAGTTACATAAATACGAGTATTACGATTTCTTAACAAAGTTTGTAAGAGTAAAAATAAACTAAGTAGGTTGGACTTATTAGAACATACCACGGCAGTATATACATTTTTAACGACCCCAACAGCATATGCTGAATCAGCAAGAATATTCACAGCCGAGGGAAAATCTTTTAATACTTGGGCGATGGCAAATAATTCATTTTGTTGGACTGAATTAAAATCTGTATTTTGAACCCAATACCTTTTGGTTGTCCAATATGCACTTTTAGTTTTTGACCCATCTGTAAACACAGTGGGTGCATTAACCAAAGGTTGTTCACTAATTATATCCTGAATAATAAATTCTTGTTTACGAAAACAATCCCATAATTTTCCTTTAGGAAAATGGTAATTAATTTGTCCCACATACCCTGCAAGGGCAATCTGTAATTCCTCTATATTCCGTAACAAAAATGAAAATTGATCTTTAGAAAGAGGAATAATTATATCCATAATATCACATCCGGTCATAATTATAGCTCTATCTCGAGCCTGTTCTATCAAATATGCAATCTGAATACCATAAGGAGTGATATTTTTTGAAAAATGATGTCTAGTATAAATCCATTCAGCAGGCAACTCTTTTTGTCCAATAATAGCTGTGGGATATTGCCATGTATTTAAAATATACATTGTCAAGGGTAAAGAAGGATCAATGCGAGTAAGAAAAGCGGATTTAATTTTTTCTTCCACAAATTGTAATTCCTTTTCTGCTTCCGCAGTAAGCCGTCGGGGACTATGAATATCAGAATTTCCTTGTAATGTATCAAATAAATTATGTAATTGATAAGTAGGGATACCTAAAGATGGCCGTAACCAATTAATATCTCCTAATAATTTTTGAAAATCATTCAAAGTCTTCAAATTGTCCCTTCGTATAGCTATTTTTTGTGGTCTAACAGTATTTCTTTCTATCACATATCCTAAATAATTTATAATATTTCCTTTTTGAATTTTTTCTGGAGCAATTACCAATCCAAAAGGAATAAAATACTCTGGCAATAATTTTAAAATTTCTTCTAACTCATTTTGATGGGGGCTAGCAAACAAAATATCATCCATATAATGAGCTATATACACCTGAGGCCACTTTTGACGCACGGGACGCAAGGCAGCGTCAACATAAAGTTGACACATCGTAGGGGAATTCATCATGCCTTGAGGCAAAACCTTCCATTGAAACCTTTGGTGAGGTCCCTGCCTATTTATAGAAGGAAGTGAAAAGGCAAAACGTTTCCTATCATCTTTATGTACAGGGATAGTGAAAAAACAATCCTGTAGATCAATTACCATTGTATGCCAATCCCTCGGCAAGGCAGCCGGTGAAGGTACCCCAGGCTGGAGAGCCCCCATGGGGAACATGGAGTTATTAACTCCACGTAAATCTGTAAGTAAACGCCATTTACCTGAAGTTTTCTTTATGACAAAAATTGGAGAGTTCCACGGAGAAGTGGAATGTTCAATATGTTGTTTTTGTAATTGCTCTCTTACCAATTGGTGTGCAGCAGCCAATTTTTCCTTAGTTAATGGCCATTGTTCAATCCACAAGGGATCTTCGGATTTCCATAATATTTTAATAGGTTCCATCTATAATCAAAATTCCAGGTGAGCTCCCCACTGTTCTAAAACATCACGGCCTAAAATATTTAAAGGGACATCTAAAATATATGGTTTTAACACGGCCAGTTGCCCATCCTGGGAGGTAAATGTTACAAATTGAGTGGCTAAGCCAATACTTCGGACAGGTGCCTTGCCAACTCCTTTTATCTGACAAGGAATCTCATTATAGGGGATATTTTCAGGCCAATCAGCAGTTTTGATAATAGTGATATCTGACCCTGTATCCAACAAGACAGTAATATCTTTCGTATTCAATTTAACTGTCATCAAGGGCTGCATACGAGTTATTTGTGTAGCCCAAAAAACACATTTTGGATCCGTGCTGCCAAACCCTCCATGCCTGACAGCGGTAGTCTGACCTATGGGGAGATAAGGTAATAACAATAACTGGGCAATTCGTTCTCCTGCTTCAAAGGACACATCAACTAGGGAAGACATAAGAACTTGAATTTCTCCTCTGTAATCAGCATCAATTATACCTAAGTGAACAGTCACTCCTTTTGATGTCAAACCAGAGCGACCTGTTAATAGAGCAAAAGTGCCAATTGGTAAGGGTCCATAAATTCCAGTAGGAATTTTCTGAGGTCTATCCCCTCCTTTTAAAGTAAATGGCCTTATGGCTGGTATGTCCACTGCGGCACTGTGTTGGGTAGCTGGGCTAAGGGAGAATATGGTTGGTTTCCCCTGTTCATTTGTCCTGGGCCCGGGGTAGGGCCCGAAATCGAGTTTCCCTGCGGCTTTTCTGCAAAACTTGTATTTAATTTAGTGCGACATTCTCGAGCCCAATGTTTTCCCTTCTTACATCGTGGACAAATTCCAGGTCCACGCCCTTTGTCAGGTTTCTTTTCTTTACAGTTCCTTTTCAAATGCCCTAATTGACCGCAACCAAAACATTTCATGTTCTCGAGTTGCTTAGATTGCAAGGAATGCCAGGTAGTGGCCATTGTTTCAGCAAACAGCTGCATCTTTCTACTCTCTGATGTAACATCCTTATAGGCCTTCATGAAAGCATTAATATCTCCTGTATCTTTAATAGGCAATATAATTCTCTTACAATCCTCATTAGCATTTTCATATGCCAGCAGTTTTAACAGCTGCTGTCTAGCTTCTTCTCCTATGACAGTTCTCTCCAAGGTTAATTTTAATCGTGATAAGAACTCGACATAAGGCTCATTAGTCTTTTGAATAACCTTAGTCCAAGATCCATAATGTTCTCCTTTTGGGTGAATACGATCCCAAGCTTCTAAACTAATTTCCCGTAATTGATCATGGATTTCTTCAGGGGTAATAACTTGAGCAGCAATATCAGAATATTGACCTATTCCCGCCAACATTTGATAAGTTATAGCCTGGACCCGAGGATTGTTGCTCAAGGCGTTCTTACGAGCCTGCTCCATACAGAGCTCGGAGAACCACATCTGCCATTGCAGATATTCAGGCTCCTTTAAGAGAGCTCTACAAAGGACTCTCCAATCTTCTGGAGCAAAATTATTATAATGTCGAGCTATACCTAGAAGTAGCTCTTTGACATAATGTGATTGCGGTCCATATAAAGTCACTGCCTTTTTTAAACGTGCAATGTCCCCTATATCTATCCCATCATAATAGGGGGCCTGTGCGACTCCCTGGACCGGGGGAGGCCTAATAATCGGAAAGGCAAAGATAGGTCTGTCAGCCTCACTCTCATCGTCATTATCCTTTAACGCATCAAGCTCAGCTAAAGCAGCAGAAAGAAAAGGATTTTTGGGAGAAAAGGCTAGCGCGGGCGGCAAAGGCGGAGCGGAAGGCTTTTTCTTAGATTCCCCCGCCATAGTCATGACCCGCTGAAAAACCTTCCATAAGTGCTCGGTCTCGGGATCCGACGTTACTTTCAGTTTCGATTCATCGCTATCGCACTCATTAGGTTCGCGAGGCAGTGCAAGCTTAAAGGCATCCTTTTCTATTGCCTTTTTCTCATCTGTATCAAGGGGAAGGTCCTGTATCGAAGGAGCCACTTCCTTCTGAAAATTCTCAACCGTGCGATCATCCTCCATTGCTCTTAACACTGTAAATATAATCGACCAGATGGACCAAAATCGTACAGGAATCTTTTCCCCCTGCCTCATGGCCTTTTCTACATTATGGCGGACCCGCCGCCAATTATCCACCTCCAGGGAGCCCTCCTCGGGAAACCAAGGATTCCAGTCTCGAACCACTTTCAAACACATCTCAATATCAGTAGAAGCGACAGTAATGCCATAGACAGCAAGTGAATGCTTCAGCATTCGAACATAAGGAGTAGAGGTTTCTTGTCCCATGACCCTGTATTGTATTAAATTACTCACCCTTCCTGAACGTCCTTCAGGGTCCCTGTTCGGGCGCCAATTGTCAACGTCTAGTGCGTTGGGGTCCCTGGGTAAGGGTCGCGAAATC
>NW_022591525.1:0-6333 GCF_004348235.1 Phoca vitulina
CAAACAATCACGGCCACAGAGGGCTCACATGCCTGTGTTGGCCTCAATTCCTTCTTTTTTCCTTTGTTTAAAAAGTAACGCCCACCAGAGAGTGGCAATAGATTTTCGGGAAGGTCGAACAAAACATACATACATGCACAGAAAACAGCATATAACAAAAATTAATGAAATTCCGATTCCTCCAGCGGTATGCCCTAAACTCTGAATAATTCCCTTCGGATCTAGTCCTTCAAATTGCTTCAAAAATGACTGAGCCAATATGGCAGCATCCTCATTCTCAAAGGGTTTTCCAAATATCTCCTGAATATTAGTATGCAAATTATTAATCATATCTGTCACCGATGAATTGCCCTCTAAATATTTCTGGATAATACTCCAATCATGTTGAGATTCATTATATCTTAAATTAGTAATACAAAAGGATGTGGAATTCCAATCACAACGCAACCAAATTTGCCTTTCAATTGTTAAAACCTTCTTTCCCAACCAACTAACAGTTTGTCTAAGAACATCTATTTGCGTTTGCAAGCGAGTATCAATCATAGTTTGGGAAAGCCAAAGATCCCGTGAATCACGGTGCCAATTTTCTACAAAATGTTTAGTTTGCAAAGATGTATGTAACGCAATTCCAGAGACAGTGGCTAATGTGGTTACCGTAATTAAACTTAGAATGACTGCTACAACAATACCAATCAATCGTTTAGTTCGTTTTAAAACTTTCCTGAAAAATTCCAATACCAGAGCATCCACTGGATTTTGAGCCCATAGACGTTCTAAATTTACCGGAAGCCAAATATGAGAGCGTTGTTGCAAAATCATAAGAGAATATCCTGGTTTAAATTCTATAGAACTATTAATACAAGAATACAATCGACATTTAATACAGCTAATTCCATCATTAAAACTAAAATTTCCTATCAAAATTAGATATGGTAAAGGTACCGTCATCCTGATTAAGATAAGTCAGATTCTTCCAAGGAGGCGAAAGTATCATCGGGGAGGTATAAATGGGAATATCTGCACTTCCCCAAGGCGCAGGTTCCATCATAGGTGGGTTAGGTATATAAGCCCAATAACTTACATTAGTCGCCTCAATAGGAGGGGATGACATAGTAAGCAAAGCGCACATGGCCAGAAACAAATGCTCAGGTGTACAAGGCTTTCTTGTTTCCTTCAAGATCTTTTGTCCCTCCCCAGCAAGCTTTTTAATATGCCCCCAAGTGGGTAAAGCAAGAGGCGGAGGCCGCCAATGATGACGCCTATCCAAATGTAAGTGAGCCATAGCTTGCAGGAGAGATTCATCAGCTTGTAACAACGATTCATGCACTCTCGGGGCCTCCATGCGTCGCCTGACAGCCGTCCGAATTGGTCCGCGACCGGATCCACCTTGCTGGGAGCCAGGAACAGGTTTGTCCATTTTCTGTGGAAACATAAGCATAACCTTTCCCCCTATAAAGCAACAATCCTGGCTGCCATTCTGCATCCGCAGCGGGCTTAAACCATATATGTTCATTCAAGGGGAGAGGAGCCGTCTCTCCCTCTATGAACTGTTTTTCTGCTCTCGAGAGAATATCTCCCTGCGGAAGATTCAAGAAATTCAATGTAAACAATACTTGTGACAAAATGGAACGTGCATTAGATTGAGTAAATGATAATATATGATCTGTTTTCCTCCTTTTTAATTTTTTTAATTTGCAATTTTAAAGTACTGTGTGCACGCTCCACAATGGCCTGTCCTTGGGGATTATATTCAATGCCTGTTTTATGTATTATACCATATTGCAAGCAAAAAGCTTGAAATTTTTTACTTTTATATGCTGGCCCATTATCTGTCTTGATACTGGAAGGTAAACCCATCACAGCAAACGTTTCTAATAAATGAGTAATAACATGTTGTGTAGTTTCACCCATTTGTGCTGTGGCCCATATAAATTGAGAATAAGTATCTATTACAACATGTACATAAGATAATCGACCAAATTGTGCCACATGAGTAACATCCATTTGCCAAAGTTCGTTGGCATAAGTTCCTCGAGGATTAACCCCAGCTTTTACAGCACGTAAGTGTAAAGGTCTGCAAATAGGACACTGTTTTATAATTTGTTTTGCTTGACGATAAGGAATTTTATATTGAACATGTAATCTACCAGCATTGGTATGCAATAAATTATGTTCCTCGTCTGCAGATGCAAATGACACCAAAGCGTCTACTTGAGCATTGCCATAAGCCAAGGAACCAGGAAGATTAGTATGAGAGCGAATATGAGTTACATAAATACGAGTATTACGATTTCTTAACAAAGTTTGTAAGAGTAAAAATAAACTAAGTAGGTTGGACTTATTAGAACATACCACGGCAGTATATACATTTTTAACGACCCCAACAGCATATGCTGAATCAGCAAGAATATTCACAGCCGAGGGAAAATCTTTTAATACTTGGGCAATGGCAAATAATTCATTTTGTTGGACTGAATTAAAATCTGTATTTTGAACCCAATACCTTTTAGTTGTCCAATATGCACTTTTAGTTTTTGACCCATCTGTAAACACAGTGGGTGCATTAACCAAAGGTTGTTCACTAATTATATCCTGAATAATAAATTCTTGTTTACGAAAACAATCCCATAATTTTCCTTTAGGAAAATGGTAATTAATTTGTCCCACATACCCTGCAAGGGCAATCTGTAATTCCTCTATATTCCGTAACAAAAATGAAAATTGATCTTTAGAAAGAGGAATAATTATATCCATAATATCACATCCGGTCATAATTATAGCTCTATCTCGAGCCTGTTCTATCAAATATGCAATCTGAATACCATAAGGAGTGATATTTTTTGAAAAATGATGTCTAGTATAAATCCATTCAGCAGGCAACTCTTTTTGTCCAATAATAGCTGTGGGATATTGCCATGTATTTAAAATATACATTGTCAAGGGTAAAGAAGGATCAATGCGAGTAAGAAAAGCGGATTTAATTTTTTCTTCCACAAATTGTAATTCCTTTTCTGCTTCCGCAGTAAGCTGTCGGGGACTATGAATATCAGGATTTCCTTGTAATGTATCAAATAAATTATGTAATTGATAAGTAGGGATACCTAAAGATGGCCGTAACCAATTAATATCTCCTAATAATTTTTGAAAATCATTCAAAGTCTTCAAATTGTCCCTTCGTATAGCTATTTTTTGTGGTCTAACAGTATTTCTTTCTATCACATATCCTAAATAATTTATAATATTTCCTTTTTGAATTTTTTCTGGAGCAATTACCAATCCAAAAGGAATAAAATACTCTGGCAATAATTTTAAAATTTCTTCTAACTCATTTTGATGAGGGCTAGCAAACAAAATATCATCCATATAATGAGCTATATACACCTGAGGCCACTTTTGACGCACGGGACGCAAGGCAGCGTCAACATAAAGTTGACACATCGTAGGGGAATTCATCATGCCTTGAGGCAAAACCTTCCATTGAAACCTTTGGTGAGGTCCCTGCCTATTTATAGAAGGAAGTGAAAAGGCAAAACGTTTCCTATCATCTTTATGTACAGGGATAGTGAAAAAACAATCCTGTAGATCAATTACCATTGTATGCCAATCCCTCGGCAAGGCAGCCGGTGAAGGTACCCCAGGCTGGAGAGCCCCCATGGGGAACATGGAGTTATTAACTCCACGTAAATCTGTAAGTAAACGCCATTTACCTGAAGTTTTCTTTATGACAAAAATTGGAGAGTTCCACGGAGAAGTGGAATGTTCAATATGTTGTTTTTGTAATTGCTCTCTTACCAATTGGTGTGCAGCAGCCAATTTTTCCTTAGTTAATGGCCATTGTTCAATCCACAAGGGATCTTCGGATTTCCATAATATTTTAATAGGTTCCATCTATAATCAAAATTCCAGGTGAGCTCCCCACTGTTCTAAAACATCACGGCCTAAAATATTTAAAGGGACATCTAAAATATATGGTTTTAACACGGCCAGTTGCCCATCCTGGGAGGTAAATGTTACAAATTGAGTGGCTAAGCCAATACTTCGGACAGGTGCCTTGCCAACTCCTTTTATCTGACAAGGAATCTCATTATAGGGGATATTTTCAGGCCAATCAGCAGTTTTGATAATAGTGATATCTGACCCTGTATCCAACAAGACAGTAATATCTTTCGTATTCAATTTAACTGTCATCAAGGGCTGCATACGAGTTATTTGTGTGGCCCAAAAAACACATTTTGGATCCGTGCTGCCAAACCCTCCATGCCTGACAGCGGTAGTCTGACCTATGGGGAGATAGGGCAATAACAATAACTGGGCAATTCGTTCTCCTGCTTCAAAGGACACATCAACTAGGGAAGACATAAGAACTTGAATTTCTCCTCTGTAATCAGCATCAATTATACCTAAGTGAACAGTCACTCCTTTTGATGTCAAACCAGAGCGACCTGTTAATAGAGCAAAAGTGCCAATTGGTAAGGGTCCATAAATTCCAGTAGGAATTTTCTGAGGTCTATCCCCTCCTTTTAAAGTAAATGGCCTTATGGCTGGTATGTCCACTGCGGCACTGTGTTGGGTAGCTGGGCTAAGGGAGAATATGGTTGGTTTCCCCTGTTCATTTGTCCTGGGCCCGGGGTAGGGCCCGAAATCGAGTTTCCCTGCGGCTTTTCTGCAAAACTTGTATTTAATTTAGTGCGACATTCTCGAGCCCAATGTTTTCCCTTCTTACATCGTGGACAAATTCCAGGTCCGCGCCCTTTGTCAGGTTTCTTTTCTTTACAGTTCCTTTTCAAATGCCCTAATTGACCGCAACCAAAACATTTCATGCTCTCGAGTTGTTTAGATTGCAAGGAATGCCAGGTAGTGGCCATTGTTTCAGCAAACAGCTGCATCTTTCTACTCTCTGATGTAACATCCTTACAGGCCTTCATGAAAGCATTAATATCTCCTGTATCTTTAATAGGCAATATAATTCTCTTACAATCCTCATTAGCATTTTCATATGCCAGCAGTTTTAACAGCTGCTGTCTAGCTTCTTCTCCTACGACAGTTCTCTCCAAGGTTAATTTTAATCGTGATAAGAACTCGACATAAGGCTCATTAGTCTTTTGAATAACCTTAGTCCAAGATCCATAATGTTCTCCTTTTGGGTGAATACGATCCCAAGCTTCTAAACTAATTTCCCGTAATTGATCATGGATTTCTTCAGGGGTAATAACTTGAGCAGCAATATCAGAATATTGACCTATTCCCGCCAACATTTGATAAGTTATAGCCTGGACCCGAGGATTGTTGCTCAAGGCGTTCTTACGAGCCTGCTCCATACAGAGCTCGGAGAACCACATCTGCCATTGCAGATATTCAGGCTCCTTTAAGAGAGCTCTACAAAGGACTCTCCAATCTTCTGGAGCAAAATTATTATAATGTCGAGCTGTACCTATAAGTAGCTCTTTGACATAATGTGATTGCGGTCCATATAAAGTCACTGCCTTTTTTAAACGTGCAATGTCCCCTATATCTATCCCATCATAATAGGGGGCCTGTGCGACTCCCTGGACCGGGGGAGGCCTAATAATCGGAAAGGCAAAGATAGGTCTGTCAGCCTCACTCTCATCGTCATTATCCTTTAACGCATCAAGCTCAGCTAAAGCAGCAGAAAGAAAAGGATTTTTGGGAGAAAAGGCTAGCGCGGGCGGCAAAGGCGGAGCGGAAGGCTTTTTCTTAGATTCCCCTGCCATAGTCATGACCCGCTGAAAAACCTTCCATAAGTGCTCGGTCTCGGGATCCGACGTTACTTTCAGTTTCGATTCATTGCTATCGCACTCATTAGGTTCGCGAGGCAGTGCAAGCTTAAAGGCATCCTTTTCTATTGCCTTTTTCTCATCTGTATCAAGGGGAAGGTCCTGTATCGAAGGAGCCACTTCCTTCTGAAAATTCTCAACCGTGCGATCATCCTCCATTGCTTTTAACACTGTAAATATAATCGACCAGATGGACCAAAATCGTACAGGAATCTTTTCCCCCTGCCTCATGGCCTTTTCTACATTATGGCGGACCCGCCGCCAATTATCCACCTCCAGGGAGCCCTCCTCGGGAAACCAAGGATTCCAGTCTCGAACCACTTTCAAACACATCTCAATATCAGTAGAAGCGACAGTAATGCCATAGACAGCAAGTGAATGCTTCAGCATTCGAACATAAGGAGTAGAGGTTTCTTGTCCCATGACCCTGTATTGTATTAAATTACTCACCCTTCCTGAACGTCCTTCAGGGTCCCTGTTCGGGCGCCAATTGTCAACGTCTAGTGCGTTGGGGTCCCTGGGTAAGGGTCGCGAAATC
>NW_022591526.1:0-6333 GCF_004348235.1 Phoca vitulina
ACAAACAATCACGGCCACAGAGGGCTCACATGCCTGTGTTGGCCTCAATTCCTTCTTTTTTCCTTTGTTTAAAAAGTAACGCCCACCAGAGAGTGGCAATAGATTTTCGGGAAGGTCGAACAAAACATACATACATGCACAGAAAACAGCATATAACAAAAATTAATGAAATTCCGATTCCTCCAGCGGTATGCCCTAAACTCTGAATAATTCCCTTCGGATCTAGTCCTTCAAATTGCTTCAAAAATGACTGAGCCAATATAGCAGCATCCTCATTCTCAAAGGGTTTTCCAAATATCTCCTGAATATTAGTATGCAAATTATTAATCATATCTGTCGCCGATGAATTGCCCTCTAAATATTTCTGGATAATACTCCAATCATGTTGAGATTCATTATATCTTAAATTAGTAATACAAAAGGATGTGGAATTCCAATCACAACGCAACCAAATTTGCCTTTCAATTGTTAAAACCTTCTTTCCCAACCAACTAACAGTTTGTCTAAGAACATCTATCTGCGTTTGCAAGCGAGTATCAATCATAGTTTGGGAAAGCCAAAGATCCCGTGAATCACGGTGCCAATTTTCTACAAAATGTTTAGTTTGTAAAGATGTATGTAGCGCAATTCCAGAGACAGTGGCTAATGTGGTTACCGTAATTAAACTTAGAATGACTGCTACAACAATACCAATCAATCGTTTAGTTCGTTTTAAAACTTTCCTGAAAAATTCCAATACCAGAGCATCCACTGGATTTTGAGCCCATAGACGTTCTAAATTTACCGGAAGCCAAATATGAGAGCGTTGTTGCAAAATCATAAGAGAATATCCTGGTTTAAATTCTATAGAACTATTAATACAAGAATACAATCGACATTTAATACAGCTAATTCCATCATTAAAACTAAAATTTCCTATCAAAATTAGATATGGTAAAGGTACCGTCATCCTGATTAAGATAAGTCAGATTCTTCCAAGGAGGCGAAAGTATCATCGGGGAGGTATAAATGGGAATATCTGCACTTCCCCAAGGTGCAGGTTCCATCATAGGTGGGTTAGGTATATAAGCCCAATAACTTACATTAGTCGCCTCAATAGGAGGGGATGACATAGTAAGCAAAGCGCACATGGCCAGAAACAAATGCTCAGGTGTACAAGGCTTTCTTGTTTGCTTCAAGATTTTCTGTCCCTCCCCAGCAAGCTTTTTAATATGCCCCCAAGTGGGTAAAGCAAGAGGCGGAGGCCGCCAATGATGACGCCTATCCAAATGTAAGTGAGCCATAGCTTGCAGGAGAGATTCATCAGCTTGCAGCATCGATTCATGCACTCTCGGGGCCTCCATGCGTCGCCTGACAGCCGTCCGAATTGGTCCGCGACCGGATCCACCTTGCTGGGAGCCAGGAACAGGTTTGTCCATTTTCTGTGGAAACATAAGCATACCCTTTCCCTCTATAAAGCAACAATCCTGGCTGCCATTCTGCATCCGCAGCGGGCTTAAACCATATATGTTCATTCAAGGGGAGAGGAGCCGTCTCTCCCTCTATGAACTGTTTTTCTGCTCTCGAGAGAATATCTCCCTGCGGAAGGTTCAAGAAATTCAATGTAAACAATACTTGTGACAAAATGGAACGTGCATTAGATTGAGTAAATGATAATATATGATCTGTTTTCCTCCTTTTTAATTTTTTAATTTGCAATTTTAAAGTACTGTGTGCACGCTCCACAATGGCCTGTCCTTGGGGATTATATTCAATGCCTGTTTTATGTATTATACCATATTGCAAGCAAAAAGCTTGAAATTTTTTACTTTTATATGCTGGCCCATTATCTGTCTTGATACTGGAAGGTAAACCCATCACAGCAAACGTTTCTAATAAATGAATAATAACATGTTGTGTAGTTTCACCCATTTGTGCTGTGGCCCATATAAATTGAGAATAAGTATCTATTACAACATGTACATAAGATAATCGACCAAATTGTGCCACATGAGTAACATCCATTTGCCAAAGTTCGTTGGCATAAGTTCCTCGAGGATTAACCCCAGCTTTTACAGCACGTAAGTGTAAAGGTCTGCAAATAGGACACTGTTTTATAATTTGTTTTGCTTGACGATAAGGAATTTTATATTGAACATGTAATCTACCAGCATTGGTATGCAATAAATTATGTTCCTCGTCTGCAGATGCAAATGACACCAAAGCGTCTACTTGAGCATTGCCATAAGCCAAGGAACCAGGAAGATTAGTATGAGAGCGAATATGAGTTACATAAATATGAGTATTACGATTTCTTAACAAAGTTTGTAAGAGTAAAAATAAACTAAGTAGGTTGGACTTATTAGAACATACCACGGCAGTATATACATTTTTAACGACCCCAACAGCATATGCTGAATCAGCAAGAATATTCACAGCCGAGGGAAAATCTTTTAATACTTGGGCGATGGCAAATAATTCATTTTGTTGGACTGAATTAAAATCTGTATTTTGAACCCAATACCTTTTAGTTGTCCAATATGCACTTTTAGTTTTTGACCCATCTGTAAACACAGTGGGTGCATTAACCAAAGGTTGTTCACTAATTATATCCTGAATAATAAATTCTTGTTTACGAAAACAATCCCATAATTTTCCTTTAGGAAAATGGTAATTAATTTGTCCCACATACCCTGCAAGGGCAATCTGTAATTCCTCTATATTCCGTAACAAAAATGAAAATTGATCTTTAGAAAGAGGAATAATTATATCCATAATATTACATCCGGTCATAATTATAGCTCTATCTCGAGCCTGTTCTATCAAATATGCAATCTGAATACCATAAGGAGTGATATTTTTTGAAAAATGATGTCTAGTATAAATCCATTCAGCAGGCAACTCTTTTTGTCCAATAATAGCTGTGGGATATTGCCATGTATTTAAAATATACATTGTCAAGGGTAAAGAAGGATCAATGCGAGTAAGAAAAGCGGATTTAATTTTTTCTTCCACAAATTGTAATTCCTTTTCTGCTTCCGCAGTAAGCTGTCGGGGACTATGAATATCAGGATTTCCTTGTAATGTATCAAATAAATTATGTAATTGATAAGTAGGGATACCTAAAGATGGCCGTAACCAATTAATATCTCCTAATAATTTTTGAAAATCATTCAAAGTCTTCAAATTATCCCTTCGTATAGCTATTTTTTGTGGTCTAACAGTATTTCTTTCTATCACATATCCTAAATAATTTATAATATTTCCTTTTTGAATTTTTTCTGGAGCAATTACCAATCCAAAAGGAATAAAATACTCTGGCAATAATTTTAAAATTTCTTCTAACTCATTTTGATGGGGGCTAGCAAACAAAATATCATCCATATAATGAGCTATATACACCTGAGGCCACTTTTGACGCATGGGACGCAAGGCAGCGTCAACATAAAGTTGACACATCGTAGGGGAATTCATCATGCCTTGAGGCAAAACCTTCCATTGAAACCTTTGGTGAGGTCCCTGCCTATTTATAGAAGGAAGTGAAAAGGCAAAACGTTTCCTATCATCTTTATGTACAGGGATAGTGAAAAAACAATCCTGTAGATCAATTACCATTGTATGTCAATCCCTCGGCAAGGCAGCCGGTGAAGGTACCCCAGGCTGGAGAG
This sequence comes from Phoca vitulina, assembly GCF_004348235.1. Lineage (NCBI taxonomy): Eukaryota > Metazoa > Chordata > Mammalia > Carnivora > Phocidae > Phoca > Phoca vitulina. The sequence goes on from NW_022591526.1 coordinate 3,648, forward strand.
CCCCCATGGGGAACATGGAGTTATTAACTCCACGTAAATCTGTAAGTAAACGCCATTTACCTGAAGTTTTCTTTATGACAAAAATTGGAGAGTTCCACGGAGAAGTGGAATGTTCAATATGTTGTTTTTGTAATTGCTCTCTTACCAATTGGTGTGCAGCAGCCAATTTTTCCTTAGTTAATGGCCATTGTTCAATCCACAAGGGATCTTCGGATTTCCATAATATTTTAATAGGTTCCATCTATAATCAAAATTCCAGGTGAGCTCCCCACTGTTCTAAAACATCACGGCCTAAAATATTTAAAGGGACATCTAAAATATATGGTTTTAACACGGCCAGTTGCCCATCCTGGGAGGTAAATGTTACAAATTGAGTGGCTAAGCCAATACTTCGGACAGGTGCCTTGCCAACTCCTTTTATCTGACAAGGAATCTCATTATAGGGGATATTTTCAGGCCAATCAGCAGTTTTGATAATAGTGATATCTGACCCTGTATCCAACAAGACAGTAATATCTTTCGTATTCAATTTAACTGTCATCAAGGGCTGCATACGAGTTATTTGTGTAGCCCAAAAAACACATTTTGGATCCGTGCTGCCAAACCCTCCATGCCTGACAGCGGTAGTCTGACCTATGGGGAGATAAGGTAATAACAATAACTGGGCAATTCGTTCTCCTGCTTCAAAGGACACATCAACTAGGGAAGACATAAGAACTTGAATTTCTCCTCTGTAATCAGCATCAATTATACCTAAGTGAACAGTCACTCCTTTTGATGTCAAACCAGAGCGACCTGTTAATAGAGCAAAAGTGCCAATTGGTAAGGGTCCATAAATTCCAGTAGGAATTTTCTGAGGTCTATCCCCTCCTTTTAAAGTAAATGGCCTTATGGCTGGTATGTCCACTGCGGCACTGTGTTGGGTAGCTGGGCTAAGGGAGAATATGGTTGGTTTCCCCTGTTCATTTGTCCTGGGCCCGGGGTAGGGCCCGAAATCGAGTTTCCCTGCGGCTTTTCTGCAAAACTTGTATTTAATTTAGTGCGACATTCTCGAGCCCAATGTTTTCCCTTCTTACATCGTGGACAAATTCCAGGTCCACGCCCTTTGTCAGGTTTCTTTTCTTTACAGTTCCTTTTCAAATGCCCTAATTGACCGCAACCAAAACATTTCATGCTCTCGAGTTGTTTAGATTGCAAGGAATGCCAGGTAGTGGCCATTGTTTCAGCAAACAGCTGCATCTTTCTACTCTCTGATGTAACATCCTTACAGGCCTTCATGAAAGCATTAATATCTCCTGTATCTTTAATAGGCAATATAATTCTCTTACAATCCTCATTAGCATTTTCATATGCCAGCAGTTTTAACAGCTGCTGTTTAGCTTCTTCTCCTATGACAGTTCTCTCCAAGGTTAATTTTAATCGTGATAAGAACTCGACATAAGGCTCGTTAGTCTTTTGAATAACCTTAGTCCAAGATCCATAATGTTCTCCTTTTGGGTGAATACGATCCCAAGCTTCTAAACTAATTTCCCGTAATTGATCATGGATTTCTTCAGGGGTAATAACTTGAGCAGCAATATCAGAATATTGACCTATTCCCGCCAACATTTGATAAGTTATAGCCTGGACCCGAGGATTGTTGCTCAAGGCGTTCTTACGAGCCTGCTCCATACAGAGCTCGGAGAACCACATCTGCCATTGCAGATATTCAGGCTCCTTTAAGAGAGCTCTACAAAGGACTCTCCAATCTTCTGGAGCAAAATTATTATAATGTCGAGCTGTACCTATAAGTAGCTCTTTGACATAATGTGATTGCGGTCCATATAAAGTCACTGCCTTTTTTAAACGTGCAATGTCCCCTATATCTATCCCATCATAATAGGGGGCCTGTGCGACTCCCTGGACCGGGGGAGGCCTAATAATCGGAAAGGCAAAGATAGGTCTGTCAGCCTCACTCTCATCGTCATTATCCTTTAACGCATCAAGCTCAGCTAAAGCAGCAGAAAGAAAAGAATTTTTGGGAGAAAAGGCTAGCGCGGGCGGCAAAGGCGGAGCGGAAGGCTTTTTCTTAGATTCCCCCGCCATAGTCATGACCCGCTGAAAAACCTTCCATAAGTGCTCGGTCTCGGGATCCGACGTTACTTTCAGTTTCGATTCATCGCTATCGCACTCATTAGGTTCGCGAGGCAGTGCAAGCTTAAAGGCATCCTTTTCTATTGCCTCTTTCTCATCTGTATCAAGGGGAAGGTCCTGTATCGAAGGAGCCACTTCCTTCTGAAAATTCTCAACCGTGCGATCATCCTCCATTGCTTTTAACACTGTAAATATAATCGACCAGATGGACCAAAATCGTACAGGAATCTTTTCCCCCTGCCTCATGGCCTTTTCTACATTATGGCGGACCCGCCGCCAATTATCCACCTCCAGGGAGCCCTCCTCGGGAAACCAAGGATTCCAGTCTCGAACCACTTTCAAACACATCTCAATATCAGTAGAAGCGACAGTAATGCCATAGACAGCAAGTGAATGCTTCAGCATTCGAACATAAGGAGTAGAGGTTTCTTGTCCCATGACCCTGTATTGTATTAAATTACTCACCCTTCCTGAACGTCCTTCAGGGTCCCTGTTCGGGCGCCAATTGTCAACGTCTAGTGCGTTGGGGTCCCTGGGTAAGGGTCGCGAAATC
>NW_022591527.1:0-6333 GCF_004348235.1 Phoca vitulina
GCACAAACAATCACGGCCACAGAGGGCTCATACCTGTATTAGCCTCAATTCCTTCTTTTTTCCTTTGTTTAAAAAGAAACGCCCACCAGAGAGTGGCAATAGATTTTCGGGAAGGTCGAACAAAACATACATACATGCACAGAAAACAGCATATAACAAAAATTAATGAAATTCCGATTCCTCCAGCGGTATGCCCTAAACTCTGAATAATTCCCTTCGGATCTAGTCCTTCAAATTGCTTCAAAAATGACTGAGCCAATATGGCAGCATCCTCATTCTCAAAGGGTTTTCCAAATATCTCCTGAATATTAGTATGCAAATTATTAATCATATCTGTCGCCGAGGAATTGCCCTCTAAATATTTCTGGATAATACTCCAATCATGTTGAGATTCATTATATCTTAAATTAGTAATACAAAAGGATGTGGAATTCCAATCACAACGCAACCAAATTTGCCTTTCAATTGTTAAAACCTTCTTTCCCAACCAATTAACAGTTTGTCTAAGAACATCTATTTGCGTTTGCAAGCGAGTATCAATCATAGTTTGGGAAAGCCAAAGATCCCGTGAATCACGGTGCCAATTTTCTACAAAATGTTTAGTTTGCAAAGATGTATGTAACGCAATTCCAGAAACAGTGGCTAATGTGGTTACCGTAATTAAACTTAGAATGACTGCTACAACAATACCAATCAATCGTTTAGTTCGTTTTAAAACTTTCCTGAAAAATTCCAATACCAGAGCATCCACTGGATTTTGAGCCCATAGACGTTCTAAATTTACCGGAAGCCAAATATGAGAGCGTTGTTGCAAAATCATAAGAGAATATCCTGGTTTAAATTCTATAGAACTATTAATACAAGAATACAATCGACATTTAATACAGCTAATTCCATCATTAAAACTAAAATTTCCTATCAAAATTAGATATGGTAAAGGTACCGTCATCCTGATTAAGATAAGTCAGATTCTTCCAAGGAGGCGAAAGTATCATCGGGGAGGTATAAATGGGAATATCTGCACTTCCCCAAGGTGCAGGTTCCATCATAGGTGGGTTAGGTATATAAGCCCAATAACTTACATTAGTCGCCTCAATAGGAGGGGAGGACATAGTAAGCAAAGCGCACATGGCCAGAAACAAATGCTCAGGTGTACAAGGCTTTCTTGTTTCCTTCAAGATCTTTTGTCCCTCCCCAGCAAGCTTTTTAATATGCCCCCAAGTGGGTAAAGCAAGAGGCGGAGGCCGCCAATGATGACGCCTATCCAAATGTAAGTGAGCCATAGCTTGCAGGAGAGATTCATCAGCTTGTAACAACGATTCGTGCACTCTCGGGGCTTCCATGCGTCGCCTGACAGCCGTCCGGATTGGTCCGCGACCGGATCCACCTTGCTGGGAGCCAGGAGCAGGTTTGTCCATTTTCTGTGGAAACATAAGCATAACCTTTCCCCCTATAAAGCAACAATCCTGGCTGCCATTCTGCATCCGCAGCGGGCTTAAACCATATATGTTCATTCAAGGGAAGAGGAGCCGTCTCTCCCTCTATGAACTGTTTTTCTGCTCTCGAGAGAATATCTCCCTGCGGAAGGTTCAAGAAATTCAATGTAAACAATACTTGTGACAAAATGGAACGTGCATTAGATTGAGTAAATGATAATATATGATCTGTTTTCCTCCTTTTTAATTTTTTAATTTGCAATTTTAAAGTACTGTGTGCACGCTCCACAATGGCCTGTCCTTGGGGATTATATTCAATGCCTGTTTTATGCATTATACCATATTGCAAACAGAAAGCTTGAAATTTTTTACTTTTATATGCTGGCCCATTATCTGTCTTGATACTGGAAGGTAAACCCATCACAGCAAACGTTTCTAATAAATGAGTAATAACATGTTGTGTAGTTTCACCCATTTGTGCTGTGGCCCATATAAATTGAGAATAAGTATCTATTACAACATGTACATAAGATAATCGACCAAATTGTGCCACATGAGTAACATCCATTTGCCAAAGTTCGTTGGCATAAGTTCCTCGAGGATTAACCCCAGCTTTTACAGCACGTAAGTGTAAAGGTCTGCAAATAGGACACTGTTTTATAATTTGTTTTGCTTGACGATAAGGAATTTTATATTGAACATGTAATCTACCAGCATTGGTATGCAATAAATTATGTTCCTCGTCTGCAGATGCAAATGACACCAAAGCGTCTACTTGAGCATTGCCATAAGCCAAGGAACCAGGAAGATTAGTATGAGAGCGAATATGAGTTACATAAATACGAGTATTACGATTTCTTAACAAAGTTTGTAAGAGTAAAAATAAACTAAGTAGGTTGGACTTATTAGAACATACCACGGCAGTATATACATTTTTAACGACCCCAACAGCATATGCTGAATCAGCAAGAATATTCACAGCCGAGGGAAAATCTTTTAATACTTGGGCGATGGCAAATAATTCATTTTGTTGGACTGAATTAAAATCTGTATTTTGAACCCAATACCTTTTGGTTGTCCAATATGCACTTTTAGTTTTTGACCCATCTGTAAACGCAGTGGGTGCATCAACCAAAGGTTGTTCACTAATTATATCCTGAATAATAAATTCTTGTTTACGAAAACAATCCCATAATTTTCCTTTAGGAAAATGGTAATTAATTTGTCCCACATACCCTGCAAGGGCAATCTGTAATTCCTCTATATTCCGTAACAAAAATGAAAATTGATCTTTAGAAAGAGGAATAATTATATCCATAATATCACATCCGGTCATAATTATAGCTCTATCTCGAGCCTGTTCTATCAAATATGCAATCTGAATACCATAAGGAGTGATATTTTTTGAAAAATGATGTCTAGTATAAATCCATTCAGCAGGCAACTCTTTTTGTCCAATAATAGCTGTGGGATATTGCCATGTATTTAAAATATACATTGTCAAGGGTAAAGAAGGATCAATGCAAGTAAGAAAAGCGGATTTAATTTTTTCTTCCACAAATTGTAATTCCTTTTCTGCTTCCGCAGTAAGCTGTCGGGGACTATGAATATCAGAATTTCCTTGTAATGTATCAAATAAATTATGTAATTGATAAGTAGGGATACCTAAAGATGGCCGTAACCAATTAATATCTCCTAATAATTTTTGAAAATCATTCAAAGTCTTCAAATTATCCCTTCGTATAGCTATTTTTTGTGGTCTAACAGTATTTCTTTCTATCACATATCCTAAATAATTTATAATATTTCCTTTTTGAATTTTTTCTGGAGCAATTACCAATCCAAAAGGAATAAAATACTCTGGCAATAATTTTAAAATTTCTTCTAACTCATTTTGATGAGGGCTAGCAAACAAAATATCATCCATATAATGAGCTATATACACCTGAGGCCACTTTTGACGCACGGGACGCAAGGCAGCGTCAACATAAAGTTGACACATCGTAGGGGAATTCATCATGCCTTGAGGCAAAACCTTCCATTGAAACCTTTGGTGAGGTCCCTGCCTATTTATAGAAGGAAGTGAAAAGGCAAAACGCTTCCTATCATCTTTATGTACAGGGATAGTGAAAAAACAATCCTGTAGATCAATTACCATTGTATGCCAATCCCTCGGCAAGGCAGCCGGTGAAGGTACCCCAGGCTGGAGAGCCCCCATGGGGAACATGGAGTTATTAACTCCACGTAAATCTGTAAGTAAACGCCATTTACCTGAAGTTTTCTTTATGACAAAAATTGGAGAGTTCCACGGAGAAGTGGAATGTTCAATATGTTGTTTTTGTAATTGCTCTCTTACCAATTGGTGTGCAGCAGCCAATTTTTCCTTAGTTAATGGCCATTGTTCAATCCACAAGGGATCTTCGGATTTTCATAATATTTTAATAGGTTCCATCTATTATCAAAATTCCAGGTGAGCTCCCCACTGTTCTAAAACATCACGGCCTAAAATATTTAAAGGAACATCTAAAATATATGGTTTTAACACGGCCAGTTGCCCATCCTGGGAGGTAAATGTTACAAATTGAGTGGCTAAGCCAATACTTCGGACAGGTGCCTTGCCAACTCCTTTTATCTGACAAGGAATCTCATTATAGGGGATATTTTCAGGCCAATCAGCAGTTTTGATAATAGTGATATCTGACCCTGTATCCAACAAGACAGTAATATCTTTCGTATTCAATTTAACTGTCATCAAGGGCTGCATACGAGTTATTTGTGTAGCCCAAAAAACACATTTTGGATCCGTGCTGCCAAACCCTCCATGCCTGACAGCGGTAGTCTGACCTATGGGGAGATAAGGTAATAACAATAACTGGGCAATTCGTTCTCCTGCTTCAAAGGACACATCGACTAGGGAAGACATAAGAACTTGAATTTCTCCTCTGTAATCAGCATCAATTATACCTAAGTGAACAGTCACTCCTTTTGATGTCAAACCAGAGCGACCTGTTAATAGAGCAAAAGTGCCAATTGGTAAGGGTCCATAAATTCCAGTAGGAATTTTCTGAGGTCTATCCCCTCCTTTTAAAGTAAATGGCCTTATGGCTGGTATGTCCACTGCGGCACTGTGTTGGGTAGCTGGGCTAAGGGAGAATATGGTTGGTTTCCCCTGTTCATTTGTCCTGGGCCCGGGGTAGGGCCCGAAATCGAGTTTCCCTGCGGCTTTTCTGCAAAACTTGTATTTAATTTAGTGCGACATTCTCGAGCCCAATGTTTTCCCTTCTTACATCGTGGACAAATTCCAGGTCCGCGCCCTTTGTCAGGTTTCTTTTCTTTACAGTTCCTTTTCAAATGCCCTAATTGATCGCAACCAAAACATTTCATGCTCTCGAGTTGTTTAGATTGCAAGGAATGCCAGGTAGTGGCCATTGTTTCAGCAAACAGCTGCATCTTTCTACTCTCTGATGTAACATCCTTACAGGCCTTCATGAAAGCATTAATATCTCCTGTATCTTTAATAGGCAATATAATTATCTTACAATCCTCATTAGCATTTTCATATGCCAGCAGTTTTAACAGCTGCTGTCTAGCTTCTTCTCCTATGATAGTTCTCTCCAAGGTTAATTTTAATCGTGATAAGAACTCGACATAAGGCTCATTAGTCTTTTGAATAACCTTAGTCCAAGATCCATAATGTTCTCCTTTTGGGTGAATACGATCCCAAGCTTCTAAACTAATTTCCCGTAATTGATCATGGATTTCTTCAGGGGTAATAACTTGAGCAGCAATATCAGAATATTGACCTATTCCCGCCAACATTTCATAAGTTATAGCCTGGACCCGAGGATTGTGACTTAAAGCGTTCTTACGAGCCTGATCCATACAGAGCTCGGAGAACCACATCTGCCATTGCAGATATTCAGGCTCCTTTAAGAGAGCTCTACAAAGGACTCTCCAATCTTCTGGAGCAAAATTATTATAATGTCGAGCTGTACCTATAAGGAGCTCTTTGACATAATGTGATTGCGGTCCATATAGAGTCACTGCCTTTTTTAAACGTGCAATGTCCCCTATATCTATCCCATCATAATAGGGGGCCTGTGCAACTCCCTGGACCGGGGGAGGCCTAATAATCGGAAAGGCAAAGATAGGTCTGTCAGCCTCACTCTCATCGTCATTGTCCTTTAACGCATCAAGCTCAGCTAAAGCAGCAGAAAGAAAAGGATTTTTGGGAGAAAAGGCTAGCGCGGGCGGCAAAGGCGGAGCGGAAGGCTTTTTCTTAGATTCCCCCGCCATAGTCATGACCCGCTGAAAAACCTTCCATAAGTGCTCGGTCTCGGGATCCGACGTTACTTTCAGTTTCGATTCATCGCTATCGCACTCATTAGGTTCGCGAGGCAGTGCAAGCTTAAAGGCATCCTTTTCTATTGCCTTTTTCTCATCTGTATCAAGGGGAAGGTCCTGTATCGAAGGAGCCACTTCCTTCTGAAAATTCTCAACCGTGCGATCATCCTCCATTGCTTTTAACACTGTAAATATAATCGACCAGATGGACCAAAATCGTACAGGAATCTTTTCCCCCTGCCTCATGGCCTTTTCTACATTATGGCGGACCCGCCGCCAATTATCCACCTCCAGGGAGCCCTCCTCGGGAAACCAAGGATTCCAGTCTCGAACCACTTTCAAACACATCTCAATATCAGTAGAAGCGACAGTAATGCCATAGACAGCAAGTGAATGCTTCAGCATTCGAACATAAGGAGTAGAGGTTTCTTGTCCCATGACCCTGTATTGTATTAAATTACTCACCCTTCCTGAACGTCCTTCAGGGCCCCTGTTCGGGCGCCAATTGTCAACGTCTAGTGCGTTGGGGTCCCTGGGTAAGGGTCGCGAAATC
>NW_022591528.1:0-6333 GCF_004348235.1 Phoca vitulina
GATTTCGCGACCCTTACCCAGGGACCCCAACGCACTAGACGTTGACAATTGGCGCCCGAACAGGGACCCTGAAGGACGTTCAGGAAGGGTGAGTAATTTAATACAATACAGGGTCATGGGACAAGAAACCTCTACTCCTTATGTTCGAATGCTGAAGCATTCACTTGCTGTCTATGGCATTACTGTCGCTTCTACTGATATTGAGATGTGTTTGAAAGTGGTTCGAGACTGGAATCCTTGGTTTCCCGAGGAGGGCTCCCTGGAGGTGGATAATTGGCGGCGGGTCCGCCATAATGTAGAAAAGGCCATGAGGCAGGGGGAAAAGATTCCTGTACGATTTTGGTCCATCTGGTCGATTATATTTACAGTGTTAAAAGCAATGGAGGATGATCGCACGGTTGAGAATTTTCAGAAGGAAGTGGCTCCTTCGATACAGGACCTTCCCCTTGATACAGATGAGAAAAAGGCAATAGAAAAGGATGCCTTTAAGCTTGCACTGCCTCGCGAACCTAATGAGTGCGATAGCGATGAATCGAAACTGAAAGTAACGTCGGATCCCGAGACCGAGCACTTATGGAAGGTTTTTCAGCGGGTCATGACTATGGCGGGGGAATCTAAGAAAAAGCCTTCCGCTCCGCCTTTGCCGCCCGCGCTAGCCTTTTCTCCCAAAAATCCTTTTCTTTCTGCTGCTTTAGCTGAGCTTGATGCGTTAAAGGATAATGACGATGAGAGTGAGGCTGACAGACCTATCTTTGCCTTTCCGATTATTAGGCCTCCCCCGGTCCAGGGAGTCGCACAGGCCCCCTATTATGATGGGATAGATATAGGGGACATTGCACGTTTAAAAAAGGCAGTGACTTTATATGGACCGCAATCACATTATGTCAAAGAGCTACTTCTAGGTATAGCTCGACATTATAATAATTTTGCTCCAGAAGATTGGAGAGTCCTTTGTAGAGCTCTCTTAAAGGAGCCTGAATATCTGCAATGGCAGATGTGGTTCTCCGAGCTCTGTATGGAGCAGGCTCGTAAGAACGCCTTGAGCAACAATCCTCGGGTCCAGGCTATAACTTATCAAATGTTGGCGGGAATAGGTCAATATTCTGATATTGCTGCTCAAGTTATTACCCCTGAAGAAATCCATGATCAATTACGGGAAATTAGTTTAGAAGCTTGGGATCGTATTCACCCAAAAGGAGAACATTATGGATCTTGGACTAAGGTTATTCAAAAGACTAACGAGCCTTATGTCGAGTTCTTATCACGATTAAAATTAACCTTGGAGAGAACTGTCATAGGAGAAGAAGCTAGACAGCAGCTGTTAAAACTGCTGGCATATGAAAATGCTAATGAGGATTGTAAGAGAATTATATTGCCTATTAAAGATACAGGAGATATTAATGCTTTCATGAAGGCCTGTAAGGATGTTACATCAGAGAGTAGAAAGATGCAGCTGTTTGCTGAAACAATGGCCACTACCTGGCATTCCTTGCAATCTAAACAACTCGAGAGCATGAAATGTTTTGGTTGCGGTCAATTAGGGCATTTGAAAAGGAACTGTAAAGAAAAGAAACCTGACAAAGGGCGTGGACCTGGAATTTGTCCACGATGTAAGAAGGGAAAACATTGGGCTCGAGAATGTCGCACTAAATTAAATACAAGTTTTGCAGAAAAGCCGCAGGGAAACTCGATTTCGGGCCCTACCCCGGGCCCAGGACAAATGAACAGGGGAAACCAACCATATTCTCCCTTAGCCCAGCTACCCAACACAGTGCCGCAGTGGACATACCAGCCATAAGGCCATTTACTTTAAAAGGAGGGGATAGACCTCAGAAAATTCCTACTGGAATTTATGGACCCTTACCAATTGGCACTTTTGCTCTATTAACAGGTCGCTCTGGTTTGACATCAAAAGGAGTGACTGTTCACTTAGGTATAATTGATGCTGATTACAGAGGAGAAATTCAAGTTCTTATGTCTTCCCTAGTTGATGTGTCCTTTGAAGCAGGAGAACGAATTGCCCAGTTATTGTTATTACCTTATCTCCCCATAGGTCAGACTACCGCTGTCAGGCATGGAGGGTTTGGCAGCACGGATCCAAAATGTGTTTTTTGGGCTACACAAATAACTCGTATGCAGCCCTTGATGACAGTTAAATTGAATACGAAAGATATTACTGTCTTGTTGGATACAGGGTCAGATATCACTATTATCAAAACTGCTGATTGGCCTGAAAATATCCCCTATAATGAGATTCCTTGTCAGATAAAAGGAGTTGGCAAGGCACCTGTCCGAAGTATTGGCTTAGTCGCTCAATTTGTAACATTTACCTCCCAGGATGGGCAACTGGCCGTGTTAAAACCATATATTTTAGATGTCCCTTTAAATATTTTAGGCCGTGATGTTTTAGAACAGTGGGGAGCTCACCTGGAATTTTGATTATAGATGGAACCTATTAAAATATTATGGAAATCCGAAGATCCCTTGTGGATTGAACAATGGCCATTAACTAAGGAAAAATTGGCTGCTGCACACCAATTGGTAAGAGAGCAATTACAAAAACAACATATTGAACATTCCACTTCTCCGTGGAACTCTCCAATTTTTGTCATAAAGAAAACTTCAGGTAAATGGCGTTTACTTACAGATTTACGTGGAGTTAATAACTCCATGTTCCCCATGGGGGCTCTCCAGCCTGGGGTACCTTCACCGGCTGCCTTGCCGAGGGATTGGCATACAATGGTAATTGATCTACAGGATTGTTTTTTCACTATCCCTGTACATAAAGATGATAGGAAACGTTTTGCCTTTTCACTTCCTTCTATAAATAGGCAGGGACCTCACCAAAGGTTTCAATGGAAGGTTTTGCCTCAAGGCATGATGAATTCCCCTACGATGTGTCAACTTTATGTTGACGCTGCCTTGCGTCCCGTGCGTCAAAAGTGGCCTCAGGTGTATATAGCTCATTATATGGATGATATTTTGTTTGCTAGCCCCCATCAAAATGAGTTAGAAGAAATTTTAAAATTATTGCCAGAGTATTTTATTCCTTTTGGATTGGTAATTGCTCCAGAAAAAATTCAAAAAGGAAATATTATAAATTATTTAGGATATGTGATAGAAAGAAATACTGTTAGACCACAAAAAATAGCTATACGAAGGGACAATTTGAAGACTTTGAATGATTTTCAAAAATTATTAGGAGATATTAATTGGTTACGGCCATCTTTAGGTATCCCTACTTATCAATTACATAATTTATTTGATACATTACAAGGAAATCCTGATATTCATAGTCCCCGACAGCTTACTGCGGAAGCAGAAAAGGAATTACAATTTGTGGAAGAAAAAATTAAATCCGCTTTTCTTACTCGCATTGATCCTTCTTTACCCTTGACAATGTATATTTTAAATACATGGCAATATCCCACAGCTATTATTGGACAAAAAGAGTTGCCTGCTGAATGGATTTATACTAGACATCATTTTTCAAAAAATATCACTCCTTATGGTATTCAGATTGCATATTTGATAGAACAGGCTCGAGATAGAGCTATAATTATGACCGGATGTGATATTATGGATATAATTATTCCTCTTTCTAAAGATCAATTTTCATTTTTGTTACGGAATATAGAGGAATTACAGATTGCCCTTGCAGGGTATGTGGGACAAATTAATTACCATTTTCCTAAAGGAAAATTATGGGATTGTTTTCGTAAACAAGAATTTATTATTCAGGATATAATTAGTGAACAACCTTTGGTTGATGCACCCACTGTGTTTACAGATGGGTCAAAAACTAAAAGTGCATATTGGACAACTAAAAGGTATTGGGTTCAAAATACAGATTTTAATTCAGTCCAACAAAATGAATTATTTGCCATCGCCCAAGTATTAAAAGATTTTCCCTCGGCTGTGAATATTCTTGCTGATTCAGCATATGCTGTTGGGGTCGTTAAAAATGTATATACTGCCGTGGTATGTTCTAATAAGTCCAACCTACTTAGTTTATTTTTACTCTTACAAACTTTGTTAAGAAATCGTAATACTCGTATTTATGTAACTCATATTCGCTCTCATACTAATCTTCCTGGTTCCTTGGCTTATGGCAATGCTCAAGTAGACGCTTTGGTGTCATTTGCATCTGCAGACGAGGAACATAATTTATTGCATACCAATGCTGGTAGATTACATGTTCAATATAAAATTCCTTATCGTCAAGCAAAACAAATTATAAAACAGTGTCCTATTTGCAGACCTTTACACTTACGTGCTGTAAAAGCTGGGGTTAATCCTCGAGGAACTTATGCCAACGAACTTTGGCAAATGGATGTTACTCATGTGGCACAATTTGGTCGATTATCTTATGTACATGTTGTAATAGATACTTATTCTCAATTTATATGGGCCACAGCACAAATGGGTGAAACTACACAACATGTTATTACTCATTTATTAGAAACGTTTGCTGTGATGGGTTTACCTTCCAGTATCAAGACAGATAATGGGCCAGCATATAAAAGTAAAAAATTTCAAGCTTTTTGCTTGCAATATGGTATAATGCATAAAACAGGCATTGAATATAATCCCCAAGGACAGGCCATTGTGGAGCGTGCACACAGTACTTTAAAATTGCAAATTAAAAAATTAAAAAGGAGGAAAACAGATCATATATTATCATTTACTCAATCTAATGCACGTTCCATTTTGTCACAAGTATTGTTTACATTGAATTTCTTGAATCTTCCGCAGGGAGATATTCTCTCGAGAGCAGAAAAACAGTTCATAGAGGGAGAGACGGCTCCTCTCCCCTTGAATGAACATATATGGTTTAAGCCCGCTGCGGATGCAGAATGGCAGCCAGGATTGTTGCTTTATAGGGGGAAAGGTTATGCTTATGTTTCCACAGAAAATGGACAAACCTGTTCCTGGCTCCCGGCAAGGTGGATCCGGTCACGAACCAATTCGGACGGCTGTCAGGCGACGCATGGAGGCCCCGAGAGCGCATGAATCGTTGTTACAAGCTGATGAATCTCTCCTGCAAGCTATGGCTCACTTACATTTGGATAGGCGTCATCATTGGCGGCCTCCGCCTCTTGCTTTACCCACTTGGGGGCATATTAAAAAGCTTGCTGGGGAGGGACAGAAAATCTTGAAGCAAACAAGGAAGCCTTGTACACCTGAGCATTTGTTCTTGGCCATGTGCGCTTTGCTTACTATGTCATCCCCTCCTATTGAGGCGACTAATGTAAGTTATTGGGCTTATATACCTAACCCACCTATGATGGAACCTGCACCTTGGGGAAGTGCAGATATTCCCATTTATACCTCCCCGATGATACTTTCGCCTCCTTGGAAGAATCTGACTTATCTTAATCAGGATGACGGTACCTTTACCATATCTAATTTTGATAGGAAATTTTAGTTTTAATGATGGAATTAGTTGTATTAAATGTCGATTGTATTCTTGTATTAATAGTTCTATAGAATTTAAACCAGGATATTCTCTTATGATTTTGCAACAACGCTCTCATATTTGGCTTCCGGTAAATTTAGAACGTCTATGGGCTCAAAATCCAGTGGATGCTCTGGTATTGGAATTTTTCAGGAAAGTTTTAAAACGAACTAAACGATTGATTGGTATTGTTGTAGCAGTCATTCTAAGTTTAATTACGGTAACCACATTAGCCACTGTTTCTGGAATTGCGTTACATACATCTTTGCAAACTAAACATTTTGTAGAAAATTGGCACCGTGATTCACGGGATCTTTGGCTTTCCCAAACTATGATTGATACTCGTTTGCAAACGCAAATAGATGTTCTTAGACAAACTGTCAGTTGGTTGGGAAGGAAGGTTTTAACAATTGAAAGGCAAATTTGGTTGCGTTGTGATTGGAATTCCACATCCTTTTGTATTACTAATTTAAGATATAATGAATCTCAACATGATTGGAGTATTATCCAGAAATATTTAGAGGGCAATTCATCGGCGACAGATATGATTAATAATTTGCATACTAATATTCAGGAGATATTTGGAAAACCCTTTGAGAATGAGGATGCTGCCATATTGGCTCAGTCATTTTTGAAGCAATTTGAAGGACTAGATCCGAAGGGAATTATTCAGAGTTTAGGGCATACCGCTGGAGGAATCGGAATTTCATTAATTTTTGTTATATGCTGTTTTCTGTGCATGTATGTATGTTTTGTTCGACCTTCCCGAAAATCTATTGCCACTCTCTGGTGGGCGTTACTTTTTAAACAAAGGAAAAAAGAAGGAATTGAGGCCAACACAGGCATGTGAGCCCTCTGTGGCCGTGATTGTTTGT
>NW_022591529.1:0-6332 GCF_004348235.1 Phoca vitulina
GATTTCGCGACCCTTACCCAGGGACCCCAACGCACTAGACGTTGACAATTGGCGCCCGAACAGGGACCCTGAAGGACGTTCAGGAAGGGTGAGTAATTTAATACAATACAGGGTTATGGGACAAGAAACCTCTACTCCTTATGTTCGAATGCTGAAGCATTCACTTGCTGTCTATGGCATTACTGTCGCTTCTACTGATATTGAGATGTGTTTGAAAGTGGTTCGAGACTGGAATCCTTGGTTTCCCGAGGAGGGCTCCCTGGAGGTGGATAATTGGCGGCGGGTCCGCCATAATGTAGAAAAGGCCATGAGGCGGGGGGAAAAGATTCCTGTACGATTTTGGTCCATCTGGTCGATTATATTTACAGTGTTAAGAGCAATGGAGGATGATCGCACGGTTGAGAATTTTCAGAAGGAAGTGGCTCCTTCGATACAGGACCTTCCCCTTGATACAAATGAGAAAAAGGCAATAGAAACGGATGCCTTTAAGCTTGCACTGCCTCGCGAACCTAATGAGTGCGATAGCGATGAATCGAAACTGAAAGTAACGTCTGATCCCGAGACCGAGCACTTATGGAAGGTTTTTCAGCGGGTCATGACCATGGCGGGGGAATCTAAGAAAAGGCCTTCCGCTCCGCCTTTGCCGCCCGCGCTAGCTTTTTCTCCCAAAAATCCTTTTCTTTCTGCTGCTTTAGCTGAGCTTGATGCGTTAAAGGATAATGACGATGAGAGTGAGGCTGACAGACCTATCTTTGCTTTTCCAATTATTAGGCCTCCCCCGGTCCAGGGAGTTGCACAGGCCCCCTATTATGATGGGATAGATATAGGGGACATTGCACGTTTAAAAAAGGCAGTGACTTTATATGGACCGCAATCACATTATGTCAAAGAGCTACTTATAGGTACAGCTCGACATTATAATAATTTTGCTCCAGAAGATTGGAGAGTCCTTTGTAGAGCTCTTTTAAAGGAGCCTGAATATCTGCAATGGCAGATGTGGTTCTCCGAGCTCTGTATGGATCAGGCTCGTAAGAACGCTTTAAGTCACAATCCTCGGGTCCAGGCTATAACTTACGAAATGTTGGCGGGAATAGGTCAATATTCTGATATTGCTGCTCAAGTTATTACCCCTGAAGAAATCCATGATCAATTACGGGAAATTAGTTTAGAAGCTTGGGATCGTATTCACCCAAAAGGAGAACATTATGGATCTTGGACTAAGGTTATTCAAAAGACTAATGAGCCTTATGTCGAGTTCTTATCACGATTAAAATTAACCTTGGAGAGAACTGTCATAGGAGAAGAAGCTAGACAGCAGCTATTAAAACTGCTGGCATATGAAAATGCTAATGAGGATTGTAAAAGAATTATATTGCCTATTAAAGATACAGGAGATATTAATGCTTTCATGAAGGCCTGTAAGGATGTTACATCAGAGAGTAGAAAGATGCAGCTGTTTGCTGAAACAATGGCCACTACCTGGCATTCCTTGCAATCTAAACAACTCGAGAGCATGAAATGTTTTGGTTGCGGTCAATTAGGGCATTTGAAAAGGAACTGTAAAGAAAAGAAACCTGACAAAGGGCGCGGACCTGGAATTTGTCCACGATGTAAGAAGGGAAAACATTGGGCTCGAGAATGTCGCACTAAATTAAATACAAGTTTTGCAGAAAAGCCGCAGGGAAACTCGATTTCGGGCCCTACCCCGGGCCCAGGACAAATGAACAGGGGAAACCAACCATATTCTCCCTTAGCTCAGCTACCCAACACAGTGCCGCAGTGGACATACCAGCCATAAGGCCATTTACTTTAAAAGGAGGGGATAGACCTCAGAAAATTCCTACTGGAATTTATGGACCCTTACCAATTGGCACTTTTGCTCTATTAACAGGTCGCTCTGGTTTGACATCAAAAGGAGTGACTGTTCACTTAGGTATAACTGATGCTGATTACAGAGGAGAAATTCAAGTTCTTATGTCTTCCCTAGTCGATGTGTCCTTTGAAGCAGGAGAACGAATTGCCCAGTTATTGTTATTACCTTATCTCCCCATAGGTCAGACTACCGCTGTCAGGCATGGAGGGTTTGGCAGCACGGATCCAAAATGTGTTTTTTGGGCCACACAAATAACTCGTATGCAGCCCTTGATGACAGTTAAATTGAATACGAAAGATATTACTGTCTTGTTGGATACAGGGTCAGATATCACTATTATCAAAACTGCTGATTGGCCTGAAAATATCCCCTATAATGAGATTCCTTGTCAGATAAAAGGAGTTGGCAAGGCACCTGTCCGAAGTATTGGCTTAGCCACTCAATTTGTAACACTTACCTCCCAGGATGGGCAACTGGCCGTGTTAAAACCATATATTTTAGATGTCCCTTTAAATATTTTAGGCCGTGATGTTTTAGAACAGTGGGGAGCTCACCTGGAATTTTGATTATAGATGGAACCTATTAAAATATTATGGAAATCCGAAGATCCCTTGTGGATTGAACAATGGCCATTAACTAAGGAAAAATTGGCTGCTGCACACCAATTGGTAAGAGAGCAATTACAAAAACAACATATTGAACATTCCACTTCTCCGTGGAACTCTCCAATTTTTGTCATAAAGAAAACTTCAGGTAAATGGCGTTTACTTACAGATTTACGTGGAGTTAATAACTCCATGTTCCCCATGGGGGCTCTCCAGCCTGGGGTACCTTCACCGGCTGCCTTGCCGAGGGATTGGCATACAATGGTAATTGATCTACAGGATTGTTTTTTCACTATCCCTGTACATAAAGATGATAGGAAGCGTTTTGCCTTTTCACTTCCTTCTATAAATAGGCAGGGACCTCACCAAAGGTTTCAATGGAAGGTTTTGCCTCAAGGCATGATGAATTCCCCTACGATGTGTCAACTTTATGTTGACGCTGCCTTGCGTCCCGTGCGTCAAAAGTGGCCTCAGGTGTATATAGCTCATTATATGGATGATATTTTGTTTGCTAGCCCTCATCAAAATGAGTTAGAAGAAATTTTAAAATTATTGCCAGAGTATTTTATTCCTTTTGGATTGGTAATTGCTCCAGAAAAAATTCAAAAAGGAAATATTATAAATTATTTAGGATATGTGATAGAAAGAAATACTGTTAGACCACAAAAAATAGCTATACGAAGGGATAATTTGAAGACTTTGAATGATTTTCAAAAATTATTAGGAGATATTAATTGGTTACGGCCATCTTTAGGTATCCCTACTTATCAATTACATAATTTATTTGATACATTACAAGGAAATTCTGATATTCATAGTCCTCGACAGCTTACTGCGGAAGCAGAAAAGGAATTACAATTTGTGGAAGAAAAAATTAAATCCGCTTTTCTTACTCGCATTGATCCTTCTTTACCCTTGACAATGTATATTTTAAATACATGGCAATATCCCACAGCTATTATTGGACAAAAAGAGTTGCCTGCTGAATGGATTTATACTAGACATCATTTTTCAAAAAATATCACTCCTTATGGTATTCAGATTGCATATTTGATAGAACAGGCTCGAGATAGAGCTATAATTATGACCGGATGTGATATTATGGATATAATTATTCCTCTTTCTAAAGATCAATTTTCATTTTTGTTACGGAATATAGAGGAATTACAGATTGCCCTTGCAGGGTATGTGGGACAAATTAATTACCATTTTCCTAAAGGAAAATTATGGGATTGTTTTCGTAAACAAGAATTTATTATTCAGGATATAATTAGTGAACAACCTTTGGTTAATGCACCCACTGTGTTTACAGATGGGTCAAAAACTAAAAGTGCATATTGGACAACTAAAAGGTATTGGGTTCAAAATACAGATTTTAATTCAGTCCAACAAAATGAATTATTTGCCATCGCCCAAGTATTAAAAGATTTTCCCTCGGCTGTGAATATTCTTGCTGATTCAGCATATGCTGTTGGGGTCGTTAAAAATGTATATACTGCCGTGGTATGTTCTAATAAGTCCAACCTACTTAGTTTATTTTTACTCTTACAAACTTTGTTAAGAAATCGTAATACTCGTATTTATGTAACTCATATTCGCTCTCATACTAATCTTCCTGGTTCCTTGGCTTATGGCAATGCTCAAGTAGACGCTTTGGTGTCATTTGCATCTGCAGACGAGGAACATAATTTATTGCATACCAATGCTGGTAGATTACATGTTCAATATAAAATTCCTTATCGTCAAGCAAAACAAATTATAAAACAGTGTCCTATTTGCAGACCTTTACACTTACGTGCTGTAAAAGCTGGGGTTAATCCTCGAGGAACTTATGCCAACGAACTTTGGCAAATGGATGTTACTCATGTGGCACAATTTGGTCGATTATCTTATGTACATGTTGTAATAGATACTTATTCTCAATTTATATGGGCCACAGCACAAATGGGTGAAACTACACAACATGTTATTATTCATTTATTAGAAACGTTTGCTGTGATGGGTTTACCTTCCAGTATCAAGACAGATAATGGGCCAGCATATAAAAGTAAAAAATTTCAAGCTTTTTGCTTGCAATATGGTATAATACATAAAACAGGCATTGAATATAATCCCCAAGGACAGGCCATTGTGGAGCGTGCACACAGTACTTTAAAATTGCAAATTAAAAAATTAAAAAGGAGGAAAACAGATCATATATTATCATTTACTCAATCTAATGCACGTTCCATTTTGTCACAAGTATTGTTTACATTGAATTTCTTGAACCTTCCGCAGGGAGATATTCTCTCGAGAGCAGAAAAACAGTTCATAGAGGGAGAGACGGCTCCTCTCCCCTTGAATGAACATATATGGTTTAAGCCCGCTGCGGATGCAGAATGGCAGCCAGGATTGTTGCTTTATAGAGGGAAAGGGTATGCTTATGTTTCCACAGAAAATGGACAAACCTGTTCCTGGCTCCCAGCAAGGTGGATCCGGTCGCGGACCAATTCGGACGGCTGTCAGGCGACGCATGGAGGCCCCGAGAGTGCATGAATCGTTGTTACAAGCTGATGAATCTCTCCTGCAAGCTATGGCTCACTTACATTTGGATAGGCGTCATCATTGGCGGCCTCCGCCTCTTGCTTTACCCACTTGGGGGCATATTAAAAAGCTTGCTGGGGAGGGACAGAAAATCTTGAAGCAAACAAGAAAGCCTTGTACACCTGAGCATTTGTTTCTGGCCATGTGCGCTTTGCTTACTATGTCATCCCCTCCTATTGAGGCGACTAATGTAAGTTATTGGGCTTATATACCTAACCCACCTATGATGGAACCTGCACCTTGGGGAAGTGCAGATATTCCCATTTATACCTCCCCGATGATACTTTCGCCTCCTTGGAAGAATCTGACTTATCTTAATCAGGATGACGGTACCTTTACCATATCTAATTTTGATAGGAAATTTTAGTTTTAATGATGGAATTAGCTGTATTAAATGTCAATTGTATTCTTGTATTAATAGTTCTATAGAATTTAAACCAGGATATTCTCTTATGATTTTGCAACAACGCTCTCATATTTGGCTTCCGGTAAATTTAGAACGTCTATGGGCTCAAAATCCAGTGGATGCTCTGGTATTGGAATTTTTCAGGAAAGTTTTAAAACGAACTAAACGATTGATTGGTATTGTTGTAGCAGTCATTCTAAGTTTAATTACGGTAACCACATTAGCCACTGTTTCTGGAATTGCGTTACATACATCTTTGCAAACTAAACATTTTGTAGAAAATTGGCACCGTGATTCACGGGATCTTTGGCTTTCCCAAACTATGATTGATACTCGTTTGCAAACGCAGATAGATGTTCTTAGACAAACTGTTAGTTGGTTAGGGAAGAAGGTTTTAACAATTGAAAGACAAATTTGGTTGCGTTGTGATTGGAATTCCACATCCTTTTGTATTACTAATTTAAGATATAATGAATCTCAACATGATTGGAGTATTTTCCAGAAATATTTAGAGGGCAATTCCTCGGCGACAGATATGATTAATAATTTGCATACTAATATTCAGGAGATATTTGGAAAACCCTTTGAGAATGAGGATGCTGCCATATTGGCTCAGTCATTTTTGAAGCAATTTGAAGGACTAGATCCGAAGGGAATTATTCAGAGTTTAGGGCATACCGCTGGAGGAATCGGAATTTCATTAATTTTTGTTATATGCTGTTTTCTGTGCATGTATGTATGTTTCGTTCGACCTTCCCGGAAGTCTATTGCCACTCTCTGGTGGGCGTTTCTTTTTAAACAAAGGAAAAAAGAAGGAATTGAGGCTAATACAGGTATGTGAGCCCTCTGTGGCCGTGATTGTTTG
>NW_022591530.1:0-6332 GCF_004348235.1 Phoca vitulina
ACAAACAATCACGGCCACAGAGGGCTCACATGCCTGTGTTGGCCTCAATTCCTTCTTTTTTCCTTTGTTTAAAAAGTAACGCCCACCAGAGAGTGGCAATAGATTTTCGGGAAGGTCGAACAAAACATACATACATGCACAGAAAACAGCATATAACAAAAATTAATGAAATTCCGATTCCTCCAGCGGTATGCCCTAAGCTTTGAATAATTCCCTTCGGATCTAGTCCTTCAAATTGCTTCAAAAACGACTGAGCCAATGTAGCAGCATCCTCATTCTCAAAGGGTTTTCCAAATATCTCCTGAATATTAGTATGCAAATTATTAATCATATCTGTCGCCGATGAATTGCCCTCTAAATATTTCTGGATAAGACTCCAATCCTGTTGAGATTCATTATATCTTAAATTAGTAATACAAAAGGATGTGGAATTCCAATCACAACGCAACCAAATTTGCCTTTCAATTGTTAAAACCTTCTTCCCTAACCAACTAACAGTTTGTCTAAGAACATCTATCTGCGTTTGCAAACGAGTATCAATCATAGTTTGGGAAAGCCAAAGATCCCGTGAATCACGGTGCCAATTTTCTACAAAATGTTTAGTTTGCAAAGATGTATGTAACGCAATTCCAGAAACAGTGGCTAATGTGGTTACCGTAATTAAACTTAGAATGACTGCTACAACAATACCAATCAATCGTTTAGTTCGTTTTAAAACTTTCCTGAAAAATTCCAATACCAGAGCATCCACTGGATTTTGAGCCCATAGACGTTCTAAATTTACCGGAAGCCAAATATGAGAGCGTTGTTGCAAAATCATAAGAGAATATCCTGGTTTAAATTCTATAGAACTATTAATACAAGAATACAATCGACATTTAATACAGCTAATTCCATCATTAAAACTAAAATTTCCTATCAAAATTAGATATGGTAAAGGTACCGTCATCCTGATTAAGATAAGTCAGATTCTTCCAAGGAGGCGAAAGTATCATCGGGGAGGTATAAATGGGAATATCTGCACTTCCCCAAGGTGCAGGTTCCATCATAGGTGGGTTAGGTATATAAGCCCAATAACTTACATTAGTCGCCTCAATAGGAGGGGATGACATAGTAAGCAAAGCGCACATGGCCAAGAACAAATGCTCAGGTGTACAAGGCTTCCTTGTTTGCTTCAAGATTTTCTGTCCCTCCCCAGCAAGCTTTTTAATATGCCCCCAAGTGGGTAAAGCAAGAGGCGGAGGCCGCCAATGATGACGCCTATCCAAATGTAAGTGAGCCATAGCTTGCAGGAGAGATTCATCAGCTTGTAACATCGATTCGTGCACTCTCGGGGCTTCCATGCGTCGCCTGACAGCCGTCCGAATTGGTCCGCGACCGGATCCACCTTGCTGGGAGCCAGGAACAGGTTTGTCCATTTTCTGTGGAAACATAAGCATACCCTTTCCCTCTATAAAGCAACAATCCTGGCTGCCATTCTGCATCCGCAGCGGGCTTAAACCATATATGTTCATTCAAGGGAAGAGGAGCCGTCTCTCCCTCTATGAACTGTTTTTCTGCTCTCGAGAGAATATCTCCCTGCGGAAGATTCAAGAAATTCAATGTAAACAATACTTGTGACAAAATGGAACGTGCATTAGATTGAGTAAATGATAATATATGATCTGTTTTCCTCCTTTTTAATTTTTTAATTTGCAATTTTAAAGTACTGTGTGCACGCTCCACAATGGCCTGTCCTTGGGGATTATATTCAATGCCTGTTTTATGCATTATACCATATTGCAAGCAAAAAGCTTGAAATTTTTTACTTTTATATGCTGGCCCATTATCTGTCTTGATACTGGAAGGTAAACCCATCACAGCAAACGTTTCTAATAAATGAGTAATAACATGTTGTGTAGTTTCACCCATTTGTGCTGTGGCCCATATAAATTGAGAATAAGTATCTATTACAACATGTACATAAGATAATCGACCAAATTGTGCCACATGAGTAACATCCATTTGCCAAAGTTCGTTGGCATAAGTTCCTCGAGGATTAACCCCAGCTTTTACAGCACGTAAGTGTAAAGGTCTGCAAATAGGACACTGTTTTATAATTTGTTTTGCTTGACGATAAGGAATTTTATATTGAACATGTAATCTACCAGCATTGGTATGCAATAAATTATGTTCCTCGTCTGCAGATGCAAATGACACCAAAGCGTCTACTTGAGCATTGCCATAAGCCAAGGAACCAGGAAGATTAGTATGAGAGCGAATATGAGTTACATAAATACGAGTATTACGATTTCTTAACAAAGTTTGTAAGAGTAAAAATAAACTAAGTAGGTTGGACTTATTAGAACATACCACGGCAGTATATACATTTTTAACGACCCCAACAGCATATGCTGAATCAGCAAGAATATTCACAGCCGAGGGAAAATCTTTTAATACTTGGGCGATGGCAAATAATTCATTTTGTTGGACTGAATTAAAATCTGTATTTTGAACCCAATACCTTTTAGTTGTCCAATATGCACTTTTAGTTTTTGACCCATCTGTAAACACAGTGGGTGCATCAACCAAAGGTTGTTCACTAATTATATCCTGAATAATAAATTCTTGTTTACGAAAACAATCCCATAATTTTCCTTTAGGAAAATGGTAATTAATTTGTCCCACATACCCTGCAAGGGCAATCTGTAATTCCTCTATATTCCGTAACAAAAATGAAAATTGATCTTTAGAAAGAGGAATAATTATATCCATAATATCACATCCGGTCATAATTATAGCTCTATCTCGAGCCTGTTCTATCAAATATGCAATCTGAATACCATAAGGAGTGATATTTTTTGAAAAATGATGTCTAGTATAAATCCATTCAGCAGGCAACTCTTTTTGTCCAATAATAGCTGTGGGATATTGCCATGTATTTAAAATATACATTGTCAAGGGTAAAGAAGGATCAATGCAAGTAAGAAAAGCGGATTTAATTTTTTCTTCCACAAATTGTAATTCCTTTTCTGCTTCCGCAGTAAGCTGTCGGGGACTATGAATATCAGGATTTCCTTGTAATGTATCAAATAAATTATGTAATTGATAAGTAGGGATACCTAAAGATGGCCGTAACCAATTAATATCTCCTAATAATTTTTGAAAATCATTCAAAGTCTTCAAATTATCCCTTCGTATAGCTATTTTTTGTGGTCTAACAGTATTTCTTTCTATCACATATCCTAAATAATTTATAATATTTCCTTTTTGAATTTTTTCTGGAGCAATTACCAATCCAAAAGGAATAAAATACTCTGGCAATAATTTTAAAATTTCTTCTAACTCATTTTGATGGGGGCTAGCAAACAAAATATCATCCATATAATGAGCTATATACACCTGAGGCCACTTTTGACGCACGGGACGCAAGGCAGCGTCAACATAAAGTTGACACATCGTAGGGGAATTCATCATGCCTTGAGGCAAAACCTTCCATTGAAACCTTTGGTGAGGTCCCTGCCTATTTATAGAAGGAAGTGAAAAGGCAAAACGTTTCCTATCATCTTTATGTACAGGGATAGTGAAAAAACAATCCTGTAGATCAATTACCATTGTATGCCAATCCCTCGGCAAGGCAGCCGGTGAAGGTACCCCAGGCTGGAGAGCCCCCATGGGGAACATGGAGTTATTAACTCCACGTAAATCTGTAAGTAAACGCCATTTACCTGAAGTTTTCTTTATGACAAAAATTGGAGAGTTCCACGGAGAAGTGGAATGTTCAATATGTTGTTTTTGTAATTGCTCTCTTACCAATTGGTGTGCAGCAGCCAATTTTTCCTTAGTTAATGGCCATTGTTCAATCCACAAGGGATCTTCGGATTTCCATAATATTTTAATAGGTTCCATCTATAATCAAAATTCCAGGTGAGCTCCCCACTGTTCTAAAACATCACGGCCTAAAATATTTAAAGGAACATCTAAAATATATGGTTTTAACACGGCCAGTTGCCCATCCTGGGAGGTAAATGTTACAAATTGAGTGGCTAAGCCAATACTTCGGACAGGTGCCTTGCCAACTCCTTTTATCTGACAAGGAATCTCATTATAGGGGATATTTTCAGGCCAATCAGCAGTTTTGATAATAGTGATATCTGACCCTGTATCCAACAAGACAGTAATATCTTTCGTATTCAATTTAACTGTCATCAAGGGCTGCATACGAGTTATTTGTGTGGCCCAAAAAACACATTTTTGATCCGTACTGCCAAACCCTCCATGCCTGACAGCGGTAGTCTGACCTATGGGGAGATAGGGCAATAACAATAACTGGGCAATTCGTTCTCCTGCTTCAAAGGACACATCAACTAGGGAAGACATAAGAACTTGAATTTCTCCTCTGTAATCAGCATCAATTATACCTAAGTGAACAGTCACTCCTTTTGATGTCAAACCAGAGCGACCTGTTAATAGAGCAAAAGTGCCAATTGGTAAGGGTCCATAAATTCCAGTAGGAATTTTCTGAGGTCTATCCCCTCCTTTTAAAGTAAATGGCCTTATGGCTGGTATGTCCACTGCGGCACTGTGTTGGGTAGCTGGGCTAAGGGAGAATATGGTTGGTTTCCCCTGTTCATTTGTCCTGGGCCCGGGGTAGGGCCTGAAATCGAATTTCCCTGCGGCTTTTCTGCAAAACTTGTATTTAATTTAGTGCGACATTCTCGAGCCCAATGTTTTCCCTTCTTACATCGTGGACAAATTCCAGGTCCACGCCCTTTGTCAGGTTTCTTTTCTTTACAGTTCCTTTTCAAATGCCCTAATTGACCGCAACCAAAACATTTCATGCTCTCGAGTTGTTTAGATTGCAAGGAATGCCAGGTAGTGGCCATTGTTTCAGCAAACAGCTGCATCTTTCTACTCTCTGATGTAACATCCTTACAGGCCTTCATGAAAGCATTAATATCTCCTGTATCTTTAATAGGCAATATAATTCTCTTACAATCCTCATTAGCATTTTCATATGCCAGCAGTTTTAACAGCTGCTGTCTAGCTTCTTCTCCTATGACAGTTCTCTCCAAGGTTAATTTTAATCGTGATAAGAACTCGACATAAGGCTCATTAGTCTTTTGAATAACCTTAGTCCAAGATCCATAATGTTCTCCTTTTGGGTGAATACGATCCCAAGCTTCTAAACTAATTTCCCGTAATTGATCATGGATTTCTTCAGGGGTAATAACTTGAGCAGCAATATCAGAATATTGACCTATTCCCGCCAACATTTGATAAGTTATAGCCTGGACCCGAGGATTGTTGCTCAAGGCGTTCTTACGAGCCTGATCCATACAGAGCTCGGAGAACCACATCTGCCATTGCAGATATTCAGGCTCCTTTAAGAGAGCTCTACAAAGGTCTCTCCAATCTTCTGGAGCAAAATTATTATAATGTCGAGCTGTACCTATAAGTAGCTCTTTGACATAATGTGATTGCGGTCCATATAAAGTCACTGCCTTTTTTAAACGTGCAATGTCCCCTATATCTATCCCATCATAATAGGGGGCCTGTGCGACTCCCTGGACCGGGGGAGGCCTAATAATTGGAAAAGCAAAGATAGGTCTGTCATCCTCACTCTCATCGTCATTATCCTTTAACGCATCAAGCTCAGCTAAAGCAGCAGAAAGAAAAGGATTTTTGGGAGAAAAGGCTAGCGCGGGCGGCAAAGGCGGAGCGGAAGGCTTTTTCTTAGATTCCCCCGCCATAGTCATGACCCGCTGAAAAACCTTCCATAAGTGCTCGGTCTCGGGATCAGACGTTACTTTCAGTTTCGATTCATCGCTATCGCACTCATTAGGTTCGCGAGGCAGTGCAAGCTTAAAGGCATCCTTTTCTATTGCCTTTTTCTCATCTGTATCAAGGGGAAGGTCCTGTATCGAAGGAGCCACTTCCTTCTGAAAATTCTCAACCGTGCGATCATCCTCCATTGCTTTTAACACTGTAAATATAATCGACCAGATGGACCAAAATCGTACAGGAATCTTTTCCCCCTGCCTCATGGCCTTTTCTACATTATGGCGGACCCGCCGCCAATTATCCACCTCCAGGGAGCCCTCCTCGGGAAACCAAGGATTCCAGTCTCGAACCACTTTCAAACACATCTCAATATCAGTAGAAGCGACAGTAATGCCATAGACAGCAAGTGAATGCTTCAGCATTCGAACATAAGGAGTAGAGGTTTCTTGTCCCATGACCCTGTATTGTATTAAATTACTCACCCTTCCTGAACGTCCTTCAGGGTCCCTGTTCGGGCGCCAATTGTCAACGTCTAGTGCGTTGGGGTCCCTGGGTAAGGGTCGCGAAAT
>NW_022591531.1:0-6331 GCF_004348235.1 Phoca vitulina
ACAAACAATTCCGGCCACAGAGGGCTCACATGCCTATGTTGGCCTCAATTCCTTCTTTTTTCTTTTGTTTAGAAAGAAACGCCCACCAAAGGGTGGCAATAGACTTCCGGGAAGGTCGAACAAAACATACATACATGCACAGAAAACAGCATATAACAAAAATTAATGAAATTCCGATTCCTCCAGCGGTATGCCCTAAGCTCTGAATAATTCCCTTCGGGTCTAGTCCTTCAAATTGCTTCAAAAACGACTGAGCCAATGTAGCAGCATCCTCATTCTCAAAGGGTTTTCCAAATATCTCCTGAATATTAGTATGCAAATTATTAATCATATCTGTCGCCGATGAATTGCCCTCTAAATATTTCTGGATAATACTCCAATCATGTTGAGATTCATTATAATACAAAAGGATGTGGAATTCCAATCACAACGCAACCAAATTTGCCTTTCAATTGTTAAAACCTTCCTTCCCAACCAACCGACAGTTTGTCTAAGAACATCTATCTGCGTTTGCAAACGAGTATCAATCATAGTTTGGGAAAGCCAAAGATCCCGTGAATCACGGTGCCAATTTTCTACAAAATGTTTAGTTTGCAAAGATGTATGTAACGCAATTCCAGAAACAGTGGCTAATGTGGTTACCGTAATTAAACTTAGAATGACTGCTACAACAATACCAATCAATCGTTTAGTTCGTTTTAAAACTTTCCTGAAAAATTCCAATACCAGAGCATCCACTGGATTTTGAGCCCATAGACGTTCTAAATTTACCGGAAGCCAAATATGAGAGCGTTGTTGCAAAATCATAAGAGAATATCCTGGTTTAAATTCTATAGAACTATTAATACAAGAATACAATCGACATTTAATACAGCTAATTCCATCATTAAAACTAAAATTTCCTATCAAAATTAGATATGGTAAAGGTACACATGCGGTTACATTAATTTCTTTAAAAATGGTGAAATTATAAGTCGACGCAGTCTTTGCTGTGCCGGAAAAGATTCCATTATAGGTGGGTTAGGTATATAAGCCCAATAACTTACATTAGTCGCCTCAATAGGAGGGGATGACATAGTAAGCAAAGCGCACATGGCCAAGAACAAATGCTCAGGTGTACAAGGCTTCCTTGTTTGCTTCAAGATTTTCTGTCCCTCCCCAGCAAGCTTTTTAATATGCCCCCAAGTGGGTAAAGCAAGAGGCGGAGGCCGCCAATGATGACGCCTATCCAAATGTTCACTACTCATATTTTAAGGCCACTTTGGTAAAGGAAGTGAGCCATAGCTTGCAGGAGAGATTCATCAGCTTGTAACAACGATTCATGCACTCTCGGGGCCTCCATGCGTCGCCTGACAGCCGTCCGAATTGGTTCGTGACCGGATCCACCTTGCCGGGAGCCAGGAACAGGTTTGTCCATTTTCTGTGGAAACATAAGCATAACCTTTCCCTCTATAAAGCAACAATCCTGGCTGCCATTCTGCATCCGCAGCGGGCTTAAACCATATATGTTCATTCAAGGGAAGAGGAGCCGTCTCTCCCTCTATGAACTGTTTTTCTGCTCTCGAGAGAATATCTCCCTGCGGAAGATTCAAGAAATTCAATGTAAACAATACTTGTGACAAAATGGAACGTGCATTAGATTGAGTAAATGATAATATATGATCTGTTTTCCTCCTTTTTAATTTTTTAATTTGCAATTTTAAAGTACTGTGTGCACGCTCCACAATGGCCTGTCCTTGGGGATTATATTCAATGCCTGTTTTATGCATTATACCATATTGCAAGCAAAAAGCTTGAAATTTTTTACTTTTATATGCTGGCCCATTATCTGTCTTGATACTGGAAGGTAAACCCATCACAGCAAACGTTTCTAATAAATGAGTAATAACATGTTGTGTAGTTTCACCCATTTGTGCTGTGGCCCATATAAATTGAGAATAGGTATCTATTACAACATGTACATAAGATAATCGACCAAATTGTGCCACATGAGTAACATCCATTTGCCAAAGTTCGTTGGCATAAGTTCCTCGAGGATTAACCCCAGCTTTTACAGCACGTAAGTGTAAAGGTCTGCAAATAGGACACTGTTTTATAATTTGTTTTGCTTGACGATAAGGAATTTTATATTGAACATGTAATCTACCAGCATTGGTATGCAATAAATTATGTTCCTCGTCTGCAGATGCAAATGACACCAAAGCGTCTACTTGAGCATTGCCATAAGCCAAGGAACCAGGAAGATTAGTATGAGAGCGAATATGAGTTACATAAATACGAGTATTACGATTTCTTAACAAAGTTTGTAAGAGTAAAAATAAACTAAGTAGGTTGGACTTATTAGAACATACCACGGCAGTATATACATTTTTAACGACCTCAACAGCATATGCTGAATCAGCAAGAATATTCACAGCCGAGGGAAAATCTTTTAATACTTGGGCGATGGCAAATAATTCATTTTGTTGGACTGAATTAAAATCTGTATTTTGAACCCAATACCTTTTAGTTGTCCAATATGCACTTTTAGTTTTTGACCCATCTGTAAACACAGTGGGTGCATTAACCAAAGGTTGTTCACTAATTATATCCTGAATAATAAATTCTTGTTTACGAAAACAATCCCATAATTTTCCTTTAGGAAAATGGTAATTAATTTGTCCCACATACCCTGCAAGGGCAATCTGTAATTCCTCTATATTCCGTAACAAAAATGAAAATTGATCTTTAGAAAGAGGAATAATTATATCCATAATATCACATCCGGTCATAATTATAGCTCTATCTCGAGCCTGTTCTATCAAATATGCAATCTGAATACCATAAGGAGTGATATTTTTTGAAAAATGATGTCTAGTATAAATCCATTCAGCAGGCAACTCTTTTTGTCCAATAATAGCTGTGGGATATTGCCATGTATTTAAAATATACATTGTCAAGGGTAAAGAAGGATCAATGCGAGTAAGAAAAGCGGATTTAATTTTTTCTTCCACAAATTGTAATTCCTTTTCTGCTTCCGCAGTAAGCTGTCGGGGACTATGAATATCAGGATTTCCTTGTAATGTATCAAATAAATTATGTAATTGATAAGTAGGGATACCTAAAGATGGCCGTAACCAATTAATATCTCCTAATAATTTTTGAAAATCATTCAAAGTCTTCAAATTATCCCTTCGTATAGCTATTTTTTGTGGTCTAACAGTATTTCTTTCTATCACATATCCTAAATAATTTATAATATTTCCTTTTTGAATTTTTTCTGGAGCAATTACCAATCCAAAAGGAATAAAATACTCTGGCAATAATTTTAAAATTTCTTCTAACTCATTTTGATGGGGGCTAGCAAACAAAATATCATCCATATAATGAGCTATATACACCTGAGGCCACTTTTGACGCACGGGACGCAAGGCAGCGTCAACATAAAGTTGACACATCGTAGGGGAATTCATCATGCCTTGAGGCAAAACCTTCCATTGAAACCTTTGGTGAGGTCCCTGCCTATTTATAGAAGGAAGTGAAAAGGCAAAACGTTTCCTATCATCTTTATGTACAGGGATAGTGAAAAAACAATCCTGTAGATCAATTACCATTGTATGCCAATCCCTCGGCAAGGCAGCCGGTGAAGGTACCCCAGGCTGGAGAGCCCCCATGGGGAACATGGAGTTATTAACTCCACGTAAATCTGTAAGTAAACGCCATTTACCTGAAGTTTTCTTTATGACAAAAATTGGAGAGTTCCACGGAGAAGTGGAATGTTCAATATGTTGTTTTTGTAATTGCTCTCTTACCAATTGGTGTGCAGCAGCCAATTTTTCCTTAGTTAATGGCCATTGTTCAATCCACAAGGGATCTTCGGATTTCCATAATATTTTAATAGGTTCCATCTATAATCAAAATTCCAGGTGAGCTCCCCACTGTTCTAAAACATCACGGCCTAAAATATTTAAAGGGACATCTAAAATATATGGTTTTAACACGGCCAGTTGCCCATCCTGGGAGGTAAATGTTACAAATTGAGTGGCTAAGCCAATACTTCGGACAGGTGCCTTGCCAACTCCTTTTATCTGACAAGGAATCTCATTATAGGGGATATTTTCAGGCCAATCAGCAGTTTTGATAATAGTGATATCTGACCCTGTATCCAACAAGACAGTAATATCTTTCGTATTCAATTTAACTGTCATCAAGGGCTGCATACGAGTTATTTGTGTAGCCCAAAAAACACATTTTGGATCCGTGCTGCCAAACCCTCCATGCCTGACAGCGGTAGTCTGACCTATGGGGAGATAAGGTAATAACAATAACTGGGCAATTCGTTCTCCTGCTTCAAAGGACACATCGACTAGGGAAGACATAAGAACTTGAATTTCTCCTCTGTAATCAGCATCAATTATACCTAAGTGAACAGTCACTCCTTTTGATGTCAAACCAGAGCGACCTGTTAATAGAGCAAAAGTGCCAATTGGTAAGGGTCCATAAATTCCAGTAGGAATTTTCTGAGGTCTATCCCCTCCTTTTAAAGTAAATGGCCTTATGGCTGGTATGTCCACTGCGGCACTGTGTTGGGTAGCTGGGCTAAGGGAGAATATGGTTGGTTTCCCCTGTTCATTTGTCCTGGGCCCGGGGTAGGGCCCGAAATCGAGTTTCCCTGCGGCTTTTCTGCAAAACTTGTATTTAATTTAGTGCGACATTCTCGAGCCCAATGTTTTCCCTTCTTACATCGTGGACAAATTCCAGGTCCACGCCCTTTGTCAGGTTTCTTTTCTTTACAGTTCCTTTTCAAATGCCCTAATTGACCGCAACCAAAACATTTCATGCTCTCGAGTTGTTTAGATTGCAAGGAATGCCAGGTAGTGGCCATTGTTTCAGCAAACAGCTGCATCTTTCTACTCTCTGATGTAACATCCTTACAGGCCTTCATGAAAGCATTAATATCTCCTGTATCTTTAATAGGCAATATAATTCTCTTACAATCCTCATTAGCATTTTCATATGCCAGCAGTTTTAACAGCTGCTGTCTAGCTTCTTCTCCTATGACAGTTCTCTCCAAGGTTAATTTTAATCGTGATAAGAACTCGACATAAGGCTCGTTAGTCTTTTGAATAACCTTAGTCCAAGATCCATAATGTTCTCCTTTTGGGTGAATACGATCCCAAGCTTCTAAACTAATTTCCCGTAATTGATCATGGATTTCTTCAGGGGTAATAACTTGAGCAGCAATATCAGAATATTGACCTATTCCCGCCAACATTTGATAAGTTATAGCCTGGACCCGAGGATTGTTACTTAAAGCGTTCTGACGAGCCTGATCCATACAGAGCTCGGAGAACCACATCTGCCATTGCAGATATTCAAGCTCCTTTAAGAGAGCTCTACAAAGGACTCTCCAATCTTCTGGAGCAAAATTATTATAATGTCGAGCTATACCTAGAAGTAGCTCTTTGACATAATGTGATTGCGGTCCATATAGAGTCACTGCCTTTTTCAAGCGACCAATATCATCTATTGAAATACCTTCATAATATGGTGCTTGTGCTACTCCCTGGACCGGGGGAGGCCTAATAACCGGAAAGGCAAAGATAGGTCTGTCAGCCTCACTCTCATCGTCATTATCCTTTAACGCATCAAGCTCAGCTAAAGCAGCAGAAAGAAAAGGATTTTTGGGAGAAAAGGCTAGCGCGGG
This sequence comes from Phoca vitulina, assembly GCF_004348235.1. Classification (NCBI taxonomy): domain Eukaryota; kingdom Metazoa; phylum Chordata; class Mammalia; order Carnivora; family Phocidae; genus Phoca; species Phoca vitulina. Next base: position 5,687 of record NW_022591531.1, read on the forward strand.
CGGCAAAGGCGGAGCGGAAGGCTTTTTCTTAGATTCCCCCGCCATAGTCATGACCCGCTGAAAAACCTTCCATAAGTGCTCGGTCTCGGGATCCGACGTTACTTTCAGTTTCGATTCATCGCTATCGCACTCATTAGGTTCGCGAGGCAGTGCAAGCTTAAAGGCATCCTTTTCTATTGCCTTTTTCTCATCTGTATCAAGGGGAAGGTCCTGTATCGAAGGAGCCACTTCCTTCTGAAAATTCTCAACCGTGCGATCATCCTCCATTGCTTTTAACACTGTAAATATAATCGACCAGATGGACCAAAATCGTACAGGAATCTTTTCCCCCTGCCTCATGGCCTTTTCTACATTATGGCGGACCCGCCGCCAATTATCCACCTCCAGGGAGCCCTCCTCGGGAAACCAAGGATTCCAGTCTCGAACCACTTTCAAACACATCTCAATATCAGTAGAAGCGACAGTAATGCCATAGACAGCAAGTGAATGCTTCAGCATTCGAACATAAGGAGTAGAGGTTTCTTGTTCCATGACCCTGTATTGTATTAAATTACTCACCCTTCCTGAACGTCCTTCAGGGTCCCTGTTCGGGCGCCAATTGTCAACGTCTAGTGCGTTGGGGTCCCTGGGTAAGGGTCGCGAAAT
>NW_022591532.1:0-6331 GCF_004348235.1 Phoca vitulina
ATTTCGCGACCCTTACCCAGGGACCCCAACGCACTAGACGTTGACAATTGGCGCCCGAACAGGGACCCTGAAGGACGTTCAGGAAGGGTGAGTAATTTAATACAATACAGGGTCATGGGACAAGAAACCTCTACTCCTTATGTTCGAATGCTGAAGCATTCACTTGCTGTCTATGGCATTACTGTCGCTTCTACTGATATTGAGATGTGTTTGAAAGTGGTTCGAGACTGGAATCCTTGGTTTCCCGAGGAGGGCTCCCTGGAGGTGGATAATTGGCGGCGGGTCCGCCATAATGTAGAAAAGGCCATGAGGCAGGGGGAAAAGATTCCTGTACGATTTTGGTCCATCTGGTCGATTATATTTACAGTGTTAAAAGCAATGGAGGATGATCACACGGTTGAGAATTTTCAGAAGGAAGTGGCTCCTTCGATACAGGACCTTCCCCTTGATACAGATGAGAAAAAGGCAATAGAAAAGGATGCCTTTAAGCTTGCACTGCCTCGCGAACCTAATGAGTGCGATAGCGATGAATCGAAACTGAAAGTAACGTCGGATCCCGAGACCGAGCACTTATGGAAGGTTTTTCAGCGGGTCATGACTATGGCGGGGGAATCTAAGAAAAAGCCTTCCGCTCCGCCTTTGCCGCCCGCGCTAGCCTTTTCTCCCAAAAATTCTTTTCTTTCTGCTGCTTTAGCTGAGCTTGATGCGTTAAAGGATAATGACGATGAGAGTGAGGCTGACAGACCTATCTTTGCCTTTCCGATTATTAGGCCTCCCCCGGTCCAGGGAGTCGCACAGGCCCCCTATTATGATGGGATAGATATAGGGGACATTGCACGTTTAAAAAAGGCAGTGACTTTATATGGACCGCAATCACATTATGTCAAAGAGCTACTTATAGGTACAGCTCGACATTATAATAATTTTGCTCCAGAAGATTGGAGAGTCCTTTGTAGAGCTCTCTTAAAGGAGCCTGAATATCTGCAATGGCAGATGTGGTTCTCCGAGCTCTGTATGGAGCAGGTTCGTAAGAACGCCTTGAGCAACAATCCTCGGGTCCAGGCTATAACTTATCAAATGTTGGCGGGAATAGGTCAATATTCTGATATTGCTGCTCAAGTTATTACCCCTGAAGAAATCCATGATCAATTACGGGAAATTAGTTTAGAAGCTTGGGATCGTATTCACCCAAAAGGAGAACATTATGGATCTTGGACTAAGGTTATTCAAAAGACTAACGAGCCTTATGTCGAGTTCTTATCACGATTAAAATTAACCTTGGAGAGAACTGTCATAGGAGAAGAAGCTAGACAGCAGCTGTTAAAACTGCTGGCATATGAAAATGCTAATGAGGATTGTAAAAGAATTATATTGCCTATTAAAGATACAGGAGATATTAATGCTTTCATGAAGGCCTGTAAGGATGTTACATCAGAGAGTAGAAAGATGCAGCTGTTTGCTGAAACAATGGCCACTACCTGGCATTCCTTGCAATCTAAACAACTCGAGAGCATGAAATATTTTGGTTGCGGTCAATTAGGGCATTTGAAAAGGAACTGTAAAGAAAAGAAACCTGACAAAGGGCGTGGACCTGGAATTTGTCCACGATGTAAGAAGGGAAAACATTGGGCTCGAGAATGTCGCACTAAATTAAATACAAGTTTTGCAGAAAAGCCGCAGGGAAACTCGATTTCGGGCCCTACCCCGGGCCCAGGACAAATGAACAGGGGAAACCAACCATATTCTCCCTTAGCCCAGCTACCCAACACAGTGCCGCAGTGGACATACCAGCCATAAGGCCATTTACTTTAAAAGGAGGGGATAGACCTCAGAAAATTCCTACTGGAATTTATGGACCCTTACCAATTGGCACTTTTGCTCTATTAACAGGTCGCTCTGGTTTGACATCAAAAGGAGTGACTGTTCACTTAGGTATAATTGATGCTGATTACAGAGGAGAAATTCAAGTTCTTATGTCTTCCCTAGTTGATGTGTCCTTTGAAGCAGGAGAACGAATTGCCCAGTTATTGTTATTACCTTATCTCCCCATAGGTCAGACTACCGCTGTCAGGCATGGAGGGTTTGGCAGCACGGATCCAAAATGTGTTTTTTGGGCCACACAAATAACTCGTATGCAGCCCTTGATGACAGTTAAATTGAATACGAAAGATATTACTGTCTTGTTGGATACAGGGTCAGATATCACTATTATCAAAACTGCTGATTGGCCTGAAAATATCCCCTATAATGAGATTCCTTGTCAGATAAAAGGAGTTGGCAAGGCACCTGTCCGAAGTATTGGCTTAGCCACTCAATTTGTAACATTTACCTCCCAGGATGGGCAACTGGCCGTGTTAAAACCATATATTTTAGATGTCCCTTTAAATATTTTAGGCCGTGATGTTTTAGAACAGTGGGGAGCTCACCTGGAATTTTGATTATAGATGGAACCTATTAAAATATTATGGAAATCCGAAGATCCCTTATGGATTGAACAATGGCCATTAACTAAGGAAAAATTGGCTGCTGCACACCAATTGGTAAGAGAGCAATTACAAAAACAACATATTGAACATTCCACTTCTCCGTGGAACTCTCCAATTTTTGTCATAAAGAAAACTTCAGGTAAATGGCGTTTACTTACAGATTTACGTGGAGTTAATAACTCCATGTTCCCCATGGGGGCTCTCCAGCCTGGGGTACCTTCACCGGCTGCCTTGCCGAGGGATTGGCATACAATGGTAATTGATCTACAGGATTGTTTTTTCACTATCCCTGTACATAAAGATGATAGGAAACGTTTTGCCTTTTCACTTCCTTCTATAAATAGGCAGGGACCTCACCAAAGGTTTCAATGGAAGGTTTTGCCTCAAGGCATGATGAATTCCCCTACGATGTGTCAACTTTATGTTGACACTGCCTTGCGTCCCGTGCGTCAAAAGTGGCCTCAGGTGTATATAGCTCATTATATGGATGATATTTTGTTTGCTAGCCCCCATCAAAATGAGTTAGAAGAAATTTTAAAATTATTGCCAGAGTATTTTATTCCTTTTGGATTGGTAATTGCTCCAGAAAAAATTCAAAAAGGAAATATTATAAATTATTTAGGATATGTGATAGAAAGAAATACTGTTAGACCACAAAAAATAGCTATACGAAGGGATAATTTGAAGACTTTGAATGATTTTCAAAAATTATTAGGAGATATTAATTGGTTACGGCCATCTTTAGGTATCCCTACTTATCAATTACATAATTTATTTGATACATTACAAGGAAATCCTGATATTCATAGTCCCCGACAGCTTACTGCGGAAGCAGAAAAGGAATTACAATTTGTGGAAGAAAAAATTAAATCCGCTTTTCTTACTCGCATTGATCCTTCTTTACCCTTGACAATGTATATTTTAAATACATGGCAATATCCCACAGCTATTATTGGACAAAAAGAGTTGCCTGCTGAATGGATTTATACTAGACATCATTTTTCAAAAAATATCACTCCTTATGGTATTCAGATTGCATATTTGATAGAACAGGCTCGAGATAGAGCTATAATTATGACCGGATGTGATATTATGGATATAATTATTCCTCTTTCTAAAGATCAATTTTCATTTTTGTTATGGAATATAGAGGAATTACAGATTGCCCTTGCAGGGTATGTGGGACAAATTAATTACCATTTTCCTAAAGGAAAATTATGGGATTGTTTTCGTAAACAAGAATTTATTATTCAGGATATAATTAGTGAACAACCTTTGGTTAATGCACCCACTGTGTTTACAGATGGGTCAAAAACTAAAAGTGCATATTGGACAACTAAAAGGTATTGGGTTCAAATACAGATTTTAATTCAGTCCAACAAAATGAATTATTTGCCATCGCCCAAGTATTAAAAGATTTTCCCTCGGCTGTGAATATTCTTGCTGATTCAGCATATGCTGTTGGGGTCGTTAAAAATGTATATACTGCCGTGGTATGTTCTAATAAGTCCAACCTACTTAGTTTATTTTTACTCTTACAAACTTTGTTAAGAAATCGTAATACTCGTATTTATGTAACTCATATTCGCTCTCATACTAATCTTCCTGGTTCCTTGGCTTATGGCAATGCTCAAGTAGACGCTTTGGTGTCATTTGCATCTGCAGACGAGGAACATAATTTATTGCATACCAATGCTGGTAGATTACATGTTCAATATAAAATTCCTTATCGTCAAGCAAAACAAATTATAAAACAGTGTCCTATTTGCAGACCTTTACACTTACGTGCTGTAAAAGCTGGGGTTAATCCTCGAGGAACTTATGCCAACGAACTTTGGCAAATGGATGTTACTCATGTGGCACAATTTGGTCGATTATCTTATGTACATGTTGTAATAGATACTTATTCTCAATTTATATGGGCCACAGCACAAATGGGTGAAACTACACAACATGTTATTATTCATTTATTAGAAACGTTTGCTGTGATGGGTTTACCTTCCAGTATCAAGACAGATAATGGGCCAGCATATAAAAGTAAAAAATTTCAAGCTTTTTGCTTGCAATATGGTATAATGCATAAAACAGGCATTGAATATAATCCCCAAGGACAGGCCATTGTGGAGCGTGCACACAGTACTTTAAAATTGCAAATTAAAAAATTAAAAAGGAGGAAAACAGATCATATATTATCATTTACTCAATCTAATGCACGTTCCATTTTGTCACAAGTATTGTTTACATTGAATTTCTTGAATCTTCCGCAGGGAGATATTCTCTCGAGAGCAGAAAAACAGTTCATAGAGGGAGAGACGGCTCCTCTCCCCTTGAATGAACATATATGGTTTAAGCCCGCTGCGGATGCAGAATGGCAGCCAGGATTGTTGCTTTATAGGGGGAAAGGTTATGCTTATGTTTCCACAGAAAATGGACAAACCTGTTCCTGGCTCCCAGCAAGGTGGATCCGGTCGCGGACCAATTCGGACGGCTGTCAGGCGACGCATGGAGGCCCCGAGAGTGCATGAATCGATGCTGCAAGCTGATGAATCTCTCCTGCAAGCTATGGCTCACTTACATTTGGATAGGCGTCATCATTGGCGGCCTCCGCCTCTTGCTTTACCCACTTGGGGACATATTAAAAAACTTGCTGGGGAGGGACAAAAAATCTTGAAGGAAGCAAGGAAGCCTTGTACACCTGAGCATTTGTTTTTGGCCATGTGCGCTTTGCTTACTATGTCATCCCCTCCTATTGAGGCGACTAATGTAAGTTATTGGGCTTATATACCTAACCCACCTATGATGGAACCTGCACCTTGGGGAAGTGCAGATATTCCCATTTATACCTCCCCGATGATACTTTCGCCTCCTTGGAAGAATCTGACTTATCTTAATCAGGATGACGGTACCTTTACCATATCTAATTTTGATAGGAAATTTTAGTTTTAATGATGGAATTAGCTGTATTAAATGTCGATTGTATTCTTGTATTAATAGTTCTATAGAATTTAAACCAGGATATTCTCTTATGATTTTGCAACAACGCTCTCATATTTGGCTTCCGGTAAATTTAGAACGTCTATGGGCTCAAAATCCAGTGGATGCTCTGGTATTGGAATTTTTCAGGAAAGTTTTAAAACGAACTAAACGATTGATTGGTATTGTTGTAGCAGTCATTCTAAGTTTAATTACGGTAACCACATTAGCCACTGTCTCTGGAATTGCGCTACATACATCTTTGCAAACTAAACATTTTGTAGAAAATTGGCACCGTGATTCACGGGATCTTTGGCTTTCCCAAACTATGATTGATACTCGCTTGCAAACGCAAATAGATGTTCTTAGACAAACTGTTAGTTGGTTGGGAAAGAAGGTTTTAACAATCGAAAGGCAAATTTGGTTGCGTTGTGATTGGAATTCCACATCCTTTTGTATTACTAATTTAAGATATAATGAATCTCAACATGATTGGAGTATTATCCAGAAATATTTAGAGGGCAATTCCTCGGCGACAGATATGATTAATAATTTGCATACTAATATTCAGGAGATATTTGGAAAACCCTTTGAGAATGAGGATGCTGCCATATTGGCTCAGTCATTTTTGAAGCAATTTGAAGGACTAGATCCGAAGGGAATTATTCAGAGTTTAGGGCATACCGCTGGAGGAATCGGAATTTCATTAATTTTTGTTATATGCTGTTTTCTGTGCATGTATGTATGTTTTGTTCGACCTTCCCGAAAATCTATTGCCACTCTCTGGTGGGCGTTACTTTTTAAACAAAGGAAAAAAGAAGGAATTGAGGCCAACACAGGCATGTGAGCCTTCTGTGGCCGTGATTGTTTGT
>NW_022591533.1:0-6331 GCF_004348235.1 Phoca vitulina
TTTCGCGACCCTTACCCAGGGACCCCAACGCACTAGACGTTGACAATTGGCGCCCGAACAGGGACCCTGAAGGACGTTCAGGAAGGGTGAGTAATTTAATACAATACAGGGTCATGGGACAAGAAACCTCTACTCCTTATGTTCGAATGCTGAAGCATTCACTTGCTGTCTATGGCATTACTGTCGCTTCTACTGATATTGAGATGTGTTTGAAAGTGGTTCGAGACTGGAATCCTTGGTTTCCCGAGGAGGGCTCCCTGGAGGTGGATAATTGGCGGCGGGTCCGCCATAATGTAGAAAAGGCCATGAGGCAGGGGGAAAAGATTCCTGTACGATTTTGGTCCATCTGGTCGATTATATTTACAGTGTTAAAAGCAATGGAGGATGATCGCACGGTTGAGAATTTTCAGAAGGAAGTGGCTCCTTCGATACAGGACCTTCCCCTTGATACAGATGAGAAAAAGGCAATAGAAACGGATGCCTTTAAGCTTGCACTGCCTCGCGAACCTAATGAGTGCGATAGCGATGAATCGAAACTGAAAGTAACGTCGGATCCCGAGACCGAGCACTTATGGAAGGTTTTTCAGCGGGTCATGACTATGGCGGGGGAATCTAAGAAAAAGCCTTCCGCTCCGCCTTTGCCGCCCGCGCTAGCCTTTTCTCCCAAAAATCCTTTTCTTTCTGCTGCTTTAGCTGAGCTTGATGCGTTAAAGGATAATGACGATGAGAGTGAGGCTGACAGACCTATCTTTGCCTTTCCGATTATTAGGCCTCCCCCGGTCCAGGGAGTCGCACAGGCCCCCTATTATGATGGGATAGATATAGGGGACATTGCACGTTTAAAAAAGGCAGTGACTTTATATGGACCGCAATCACATTATGTCAAAGAGCTACTTATAGGTACAGCTCGACATTATAATAATTTTGCTCCAGAAGATTGGAGAGTCCTTTGTAGAGCTCTCTTAAAGGAGCCTGAATATCTGCAATGGCAGATGTGGTTCTCCGAGCTCTGTATGGAGCAGGCTCGTAAGAACGCCTTGAGCAACAATCCTCGGGTCCAGGCTATAACTTATCAAATGTTGGCGGGAATAGGTCAATATTCTGATATTGCTGCTCAAGTTATTACCCCTGAAGAAATCCATGATCAATTACGGGAAATTAGTTTAGAAGCTTGGGATCGTATTCACCCAAAAGGAGAACATTATGGATCTTGGACTAAGGTTATTCAAAAGACTAATGAGCCTTATGTCGAGTTCTTATCACGATTAAAATTAACCTTGGAGAGAACTGTCATAGGAGAAGAAGCTAGACAGCAGCTATTAAAACTGCTGGCATATGAAAATGCTAATGAGGATTGTAAAAGAATTATATTGCCTATTAAAGATACAGGAGATATTAATGCTTTCATGAAGGCCTGTAAGGATGTTACATCAGAGAGTAGAAAGATGCAGCTGTTTGCTGAAACAATGGCCACTACCTGGCATTCCTTGCAATCTAAACAACTCGAGAGCATGAAATGTTTTGGTTGCGGTCAATTAGGGCATTTGAAAAGGAACTGTAAAGAAAAGAAACCTGACAAAGGGCGTGGACCTGGAATTTGTCCACGATGTAAGAAGGGAAAACATTGGGCTCGAGAATGTCGCACTAAATTAAATACAAGTTTTGCAGAAAAGCCGCAGGGAAACTCGATTTCGGGCCCTACCCCGGGCCCAGGACAAATGAACAGGGGAAACCAACCATATTCTCCCTTAGCCCAGCTACCCAACACAGTGCCGCAGTGGACATACCAGCCATAAGGCCATTTACTTTAAAAGGAGGGGATAGACCTCAGAAAATTCCTACTGGAATTTATGGACCCTTACCAATTGGCACTTTTGCTCTATTAACAGGTCGCTCTGGTTTGACATCAAAAGGAGTGACTGTTCACTTAGGTATAATTGATGCTGATTACAGAGGAGAAATTCAAGTTCTTATGTCTTCCCTAGTTGATGTGTCCTTTGAAGCAGGAGAACGAATTGCCCAGTTATTGTTATTACCTTATCTCCCCATAGGTCAGACTACCGCCGTCAGGCATGGAGGGTTTGGCAGCACGGATCCAAAATGTGTTTTTTGGGCTACACAAATAACTCGTATGCAGCCCTTGATGACAGTTAAATTGAATACGAAAGATATTACTGTCTTGTTGGATACAGGGTCAGATATCACTATTATCAAAACTGCTGATTGGCCTGAAAATATCCCCTATAATGAGATTCCTTGTCAGATAAAAGGAGTTGGCAAGGCACCTGTCCGAAGTATTGGCTTAGCCACTCAATTTGTAACATTTACCTCCCAGGATGGGCAACTGGCCGTGTTAAAACCATATATTTTAGATGTCCCTTTAAATATTTTAGGCCGTGATGTTTTAGAACAGTGGGGAGCTCACCTGGAATTTTGATTATAGATGGAACCTATTAAAATATTATGGAAATCCGAAGATCCCTTGTGGATTGAACAATGGCCATTAACTAAGGAAAAATTGGCTGCTGCACACCAATTGGTAAGAGAGCAATTACAAAAACAACATATTGAACATTCCACTTCTCCGTGGAACTCTCCAATTTTTGTCATAAAGAAAACTTCAGGTAAATGGCGTTTACTTACAGATTTACGTGGAGTTAATAACTCCATGTTCCCCATGGGGGCTCTCCAGCCTGGGGTACCTTCACCGGCTGCCTTGCCGAGGGATTGGCATACAATGGTAATTGATCTACAGGATTGTTTTTTCACTATCCCTGTACATAAAGATGATAGGAAACGTTTTGCCTTTTCACTTCCTTCTATAAATAGGCAGGGACCTCACCAAAGGTTTCAATGGAAGGTTTTGCCTCAAGGCATGATGAATTCCCCTACGATGTGTCAACTTTATGTTGACGCTGCCTTGCGTCCCGTGCGTCAAAAGTGGCCTCAGGTGTATATAGCTCATTATATGGATGATATTTTGTTTGCTAGCCCCCATCAAAATGAGTTAGAAGAAATTTTAAAATTATTGCCAGAGTATTTTATTCCTTTTGGATTGGTAATTGCTCCAGAAAAAATTCAAAAAGGAAATATTATAAATTATTTAGGATATGTGATAGAAAGAAATACTGTTAGACCACAAAAAATAGCTATACGAAGGGATAATTTGAAGACTTTGAATGATTTTCAAAAATTATTAGGAGATATTAATTGGTTACGGCCATCTTTAGGTATCCCTACTTATCAATTACATAATTTATTTGATACATTACAAGGAAATCCTGATATTCATAGTCCCCGACAGCTTACTGCGGAAGCAGAAAAGGAATTACAATTTGTGGAAGAAAAAATTAAATCCGCTTTTCTTACTCGCATTGATCCTTCTTTACCCTTGACAATGTATATTTTAAATACATGGCAATATCCCACAGCTATTATTGGACAAAAAGAGTTGCCTGCTGAATGGATTTATACTAGACATCATTTTTCAAAAAATATCACTCCTTATGGTATTCAGATTGCATATTTGATAGAACAGGCTCGAGATAGAGCTATAATTATGACCGGATGTGATATTATGGATATAATTATTCCTCTTTCTAAAGATCAATTTTCATTTTTGTTACGGAATATAGAGGAATTACAGATTGCCCTTGCAGGGTATGTGGGACAAATTAATTACCATTTTCCTAAAGGAAAATTATGGGATTGTTTTCGTAAACAAGAATTTATTATTCAGGATATAATTAGTGAACAACCTTTGGTTAATGCACCCACTGTGTTTACAGATGGGTCAAAAACTAAAAGTGCATATTGGACAACTAAAAGGTATTGGGTTCAAAATACAGATTTTAATTCAGTCCAACAAAATGAATTATTTGCCATCGCCCAAGTATTAAAAGATTTTCCCTCAGCTGTGAATATTCTTGCTGATTCAGCATATGCTGTTGGGGTCGTTAAAAATGTATATACTGCCGTGGTATGTTCTAATAAGTCCAACCTACTTAGTTTATTTTTACTCTTACAAACTTTGTTAAGAAATCGTAATACTCGTATTTATGTAACTCATATTCGCTCTCATACTAATCTTCCTGGTTCCTTGGCTTATGGCAATGCTCAAGTAGACGCTTTGGTGTCATTTGCATCTGCAGACGAGGAACATAATTTATTGCATACCAATGCTGGTAGATTACATGTTCAATATAAAATTCCTTATCGTCAAGCAAAACAAATTATAAAACAGTGTCCTATTTGCAGACCTTTACACTTACGTGCTGTAAAAGCTGGGGTTAATCCTCGAGGAACTTATGCCAACGAACTTTGGCAAATGGATGTTACTCATGTGGCACAATTTGGTCGATTATCTTATGTACATGTTGTAATAGATACTTATTCTCAATTTATATGGGCCACAGCACAAATGGGTGAAACTACACAACATGTTATTATTCATTTATTAGAAACGTTTGCTGTGATGGGTTTACCTTCCAGTATCAAGACAGATAATGGGCCAGCATATAAAAGTAAAAAATTTCAAGCTTTTTGCTTGCAATATGGTATAATGCATAAAACAGGCATTGAATATAATCCCCAAGGACAGGCCATTGTGGAGCGTGCACACAGTACTTTAAAATTGCAAATTAAAAAATTAAAAAGGAGGAAAACAGATCATATACTATCATTTACTCAATCTAATGCACGTTCCATTTTGTCACAAGTATTGTTTACATTGAATTTCTTGAATCTTCCGCAGGGAGATATTCTCTCGAGAGCAGAAAAACAGTTCATAGAGGGAGAGACGGCTCCTCTCCCCTTGAATGAACATATATGGTTTAAGCCCGCTGCGGATGCAGAATGGCAGCCAGGATTGTTGCTTTATAGAGGGAAAGGGTATGCTTATGTTTCCACAGAAAATGGACAAACCTGTTCCTGGCTTCCAGCAAGGTGGATCCGGTCGCGAACCAATTCGGACGGCTGTCAGGCGACGCATGGAGGCCCCGAGAGTGCATGAATCGATGCTGCAAGCTGATGAATCTCTCCTGCAAGCTATGGCTCACTTACATTTGGATAGGCGTCATCATTGGCGGCCTCCGCCTCTTGCTTTACCCACTTGGGGGCATATTAAAAAAGCTTGCTGGGGAGGGACAAAAGATCTTGAAGGAAACAAGAAAGCCTTGTACACCTGAGCATTTGTTTCTGGCCATGTGCGCTTTGCTTACTATGTCATCCCCTCCTATTGAGGCGACTAATGTAAGTTATTGGGCTTATATACCTAACCCACCTATGATGGAACCTGCACCTTGGGGAAGTGCAGATATTCCCATTTATACCTCCCCGATGATACTTTCGCCTCCTTGGAAGAATCTGACTTATCTTAATCAGGATGACGGTACCTTTACCATATCTAATTTTGATAGGAAATTTTAGTTTTAATGATGGAATTAGCTGTATTAAATGTCGATTGTATTCTTGTATTAATAGTTCTATAGAATTTAAACCAGGATATTCTCTTATGATTTTGCAACAACGCTCTCATATTTGGCTTCCGGTAAATTTAGAACGTCTATGGGCTCAAAATCCAGTGGATGCTCTGGTATTGGAATTTTTCAGGAAAGTTTTAAAACGAACTAAACGATTGATTGGTATTGTTGTAGCAGTCATTCTAAGTTTAATTACGGTAACCACATTAGCCACTGTTTCTGGAATTGCGTTACATACATCTTTGCAAACTAAACATTTTGTAGAAAATTGGCACCGTGATTCACGGGATCTTTGGCTTTCCCAAACTATGATTGATACTCGTTTGCAAACGCAGATAGATGTTCTTAGACAAACTGTTAGTTGGTTGGGAAAGAAGGTTTTAACAATTGAAAGGCAAATTTGGTTGCGTTGTGATTGGAATTCCACATCCTTTTGTATTACTAATTTAAGATATAATGAATCTCAACATGATTGGAGTATTATCCAGAAATATTTAGAGGGCAATTCATCGGCGACAGATATGATTAATAATTTGCATACTAATATTCAGGAGATATTTGGAAAACCCTTTGAGAATGAGGATGCTGCCATATTGGCTCAGTCATTTTTGAAGCAATTTGAAGGACTAGACCCGAAGGGAATTATTCAGAGCTTAGGGCATACCGCTGGAGGAATCGGAATTTCATTAATTTTTGTTATATGCTGTTTTCTGTGCATGTATGTATGTTTTGTTCGACCTTCCCGAAAATCTATTGCCACTCTCTGGTGGGCGTTACTTTTTAAACAAAGGAAAAAAGAAGGAATTGAGGCCAACACAGGCATGTGAGCCCTCTGTGGCCGTGATTGTTTG
>NW_022591534.1:0-6331 GCF_004348235.1 Phoca vitulina
ACAAACAATTCCGGCCACAGAGGGCTCACATGCCTATGTTGGCCTCAATTCCTTCTTTTTTCTTTTGTTTAGAAAGAAACGCCCACCAAAGGGTGGCAATAGACTTCCGGGAAGGTCGAACAAAACATACATACATGCACAGAAAACAGCATATAACAAAAATTAATGAAATTCCGATTCCTCCAGCGGTATGCCCTAAGCTCTGAATAATTCCCTTCGGGTCTAGTCCTTCAAATTGCTTCAAAAACGACTGAGCCAATGTAGCAGCATCCTCATTCTCAAAGGGTTTTCCAAATATCTCCTGAATATTAGTATGCAAATTATTAATCATATCTGTCGCCGATGAATTGCCCTCTAAATATTTCTGGATAATACTCCAATCATGTTGAGATTCATTATAATACAAAAGGATGTGGAATTCCAATCACAACGCAACCAAATTTGCCTTTCAATTGTTAAAACCTTCCTTCCCAACCAACCGACAGTTTGTCTAAGAACATCTATCTGCGTTTGCAAACGAGTATCAATCATAGTTTGGGAAAGCCAAAGATCCCGTGAATCACGGTGCCAATTTTCTACAAAATGTTTAGTTTGCAAAGATGTATGTAACGCAATTCCAGAAACAGTGGCTAATGTGGTTACCGTAATTAAACTTAGAATGACTGCTACAACAATACCAATCAATCGTTTAGTTCGTTTTAAAACTTTCCTGAAAAATTCCAATACCAGAGCATCCACTGGATTTTGAGCCCATAGACGTTCTAAATTTACCGGAAGCCAAATATGAGAGCGTTGTTGCAAAATCATAAGAGAATATCCTGGTTTAAATTCTATAGAACTATTAATACAAGAATACAATCGACATTTAATACAGCTAATTCCATCATTAAAACTAAAATTTCCTATCAAAATTAGATATGGTAAAGGTACACATGCGGTTACATTAATTTCTTTAAAAATGGTGAAATTATAAGTCGACGCAGTCTTTGCTGTGCCGGAAAAGATTCCATTATAGGTGGGTTAGGTATATAAGCCCAATAACTTACATTAGTCGCCTCAATAGGAGGGGATGACATAGTAAGCAAAGCGCACATGGCCAAGAACAAATGCTCAGGTGTACAAGGCTTCCTTGTTTGCTTCAAGATTTTCTGTCCCTCCCCAGCAAGCTTTTTAATATGCCCCCAAGTGGGTAAAGCAAGAGGCGGAGGCCGCCAATGATGACGCCTATCCAAATGTTCACTACTCATATTTTAAGGCCACTTTGGTAAAGGAAGTGAGCCATAGCTTGCAGGAGAGATTCATCAGCTTGTAACAACGATTCATGCACTCTCGGGGCCTCCATGCGTCGCCTGACAGCCGTCCGAATTGGTTCGTGACCGGATCCACCTTGCCGGGAGCCAGGAACAGGTTTGTCCATTTTCTGTGGAAACATAAGCATAACCTTTCCCTCTATAAAGCAACAATCCTGGCTGCCATTCTGCATCCGCAGCGGGCTTAAACCATATATGTTCATTCAAGGGAAGAGGAGCCGTCTCTCCCTCTATGAACTGTTTTTCTGCTCTCGAGAGAATATCTCCCTGCGGAAGATTCAAGAAATTCAATGTAAACAATACTTGTGACAAAATGGAACGTGCATTAGATTGAGTAAATGATAATATATGATCTGTTTTCCTCCTTTTTAATTTTTTAATTTGCAATTTTAAAGTACTGTGTGCACGCTCCACAATGGCCTGTCCTTGGGGATTATATTCAATGCCTGTTTTATGCATTATACCATATTGCAAGCAAAAAGCTTGAAATTTTTTACTTTTATATGCTGGCCCATTATCTGTCTTGATACTGGAAGGTAAACCCATCACAGCAAACGTTTCTAATAAATGAGTAATAACATGTTGTGTAGTTTCACCCATTTGTGCTGTGGCCCATATAAATTGAGAATAGGTATCTATTACAACATGTACATAAGATAATCGACCAAATTGTGCCACATGAGTAACATCCATTTGCCAAAGTTCGTTGGCATAAGTTCCTCGAGGATTAACCCCAGCTTTTACAGCACGTAAGTGTAAAGGTCTGCAAATAGGACACTGTTTTATAATTTGTTTTGCTTGACGATAAGGAATTTTATATTGAACATGTAATCTACCAGCATTGGTATGCAATAAATTATGTTCCTCGTCTGCAGATGCAAATGACACCAAAGCGTCTACTTGAGCATTGCCATAAGCCAAGGAACCAGGAAGATTAGTATGAGAGCGAATATGAGTTACATAAATACGAGTATTACGATTTCTTAACAAAGTTTGTAAGAGTAAAAATAAACTAAGTAGGTTGGACTTATTAGAACATACCACGGCAGTATATACATTTTTAACGACCTCAACAGCATATGCTGAATCAGCAAGAATATTCACAGCCGAGGGAAAATCTTTTAATACTTGGGCGATGGCAAATAATTCATTTTGTTGGACTGAATTAAAATCTGTATTTTGAACCCAATACCTTTTAGTTGTCCAATATGCACTTTTAGTTTTTGACCCATCTGTAAACACAGTGGGTGCATTAACCAAAGGTTGTTCACTAATTATATCCTGAATAATAAATTCTTGTTTACGAAAACAATCCCATAATTTTCCTTTAGGAAAATGGTAATTAATTTGTCCCACATACCCTGCAAGGGCAATCTGTAATTCCTCTATATTCCGTAACAAAAATGAAAATTGATCTTTAGAAAGAGGAATAATTATATCCATAATATCACATCCGGTCATAATTATAGCTCTATCTCGAGCCTGTTCTATCAAATATGCAATCTGAATACCATAAGGAGTGATATTTTTTGAAAAATGATGTCTAGTATAAATCCATTCAGCAGGCAACTCTTTTTGTCCAATAATAGCTGTGGGATATTGCCATGTATTTAAAATATACATTGTCAAGGGTAAAGAAGGATCAATGCGAGTAAGAAAAGCGGATTTAATTTTTTCTTCCACAAATTGTAATTCCTTTTCTGCTTCCGCAGTAAGCTGTCGGGGACTATGAATATCAGGATTTCCTTGTAATGTATCAAATAAATTATGTAATTGATAAGTAGGGATACCTAAAGATGGCCGTAACCAATTAATATCTCCTAATAATTTTTGAAAATCATTCAAAGTCTTCAAATTATCCCTTCGTATAGCTATTTTTTGTGGTCTAACAGTATTTCTTTCTATCACATATCCTAAATAATTTATAATATTTCCTTTTTGAATTTTTTCTGGAGCAATTACCAATCCAAAAGGAATAAAATACTCTGGCAATAATTTTAAAATTTCTTCTAACTCATTTTGATGGGGGCTAGCAAACAAAATATCATCCATATAATGAGCTATATACACCTGAGGCCACTTTTGACGCACGGGACGCAAGGCAGCGTCAACATAAAGTTGACACATCGTAGGGGAATTCATCATGCCTTGAGGCAAAACCTTCCATTGAAACCTTTGGTGAGGTCCCTGCCTATTTATAGAAGGAAGTGAAAAGGCAAAACGTTTCCTATCATCTTTATGTACAGGGATAGTGAAAAAACAATCCTGTAGATCAATTACCATTGTATGCCAATCCCTCGGCAAGGCAGCCGGTGAAGGTACCCCAGGCTGGAGAGCCCCCATGGGGAACATGGAGTTATTAACTCCACGTAAATCTGTAAGTAAACGCCATTTACCTGAAGTTTTCTTTATGACAAAAATTGGAGAGTTCCACGGAGAAGTGGAATGTTCAATATGTTGTTTTTGTAATTGCTCTCTTACCAATTGGTGTGCAGCAGCCAATTTTTCCTTAGTTAATGGCCATTGTTCAATCCACAAGGGATCTTCGGATTTCCATAATATTTTAATAGGTTCCATCTATAATCAAAATTCCAGGTGAGCTCCCCACTGTTCTAAAACATCACGGCCTAAAATATTTAAAGGGACATCTAAAATATATGGTTTTAACACGGCCAGTTGCCCATCCTGGGAGGTAAATGTTACAAATTGAGTGGCTAAGCCAATACTTCGGACAGGTGCCTTGCCAACTCCTTTTATCTGACAAGGAATCTCATTATAGGGGATATTTTCAGGCCAATCAGCAGTTTTGATAATAGTGATATCTGACCCTGTATCCAACAAGACAGTAATATCTTTCGTATTCAATTTAACTGTCATCAAGGGCTGCATACGAGTTATTTGTGTAGCCCAAAAAACACATTTTGGATCCGTGCTGCCAAACCCTCCATGCCTGACAGCGGTAGTCTGACCTATGGGGAGATAAGGTAATAACAATAACTGGGCAATTCGTTCTCCTGCTTCAAAGGACACATCGACTAGGGAAGACATAAGAACTTGAATTTCTCCTCTGTAATCAGCATCAATTATACCTAAGTGAACAGTCACTCCTTTTGATGTCAAACCAGAGCGACCTGTTAATAGAGCAAAAGTGCCAATTGGTAAGGGTCCATAAATTCCAGTAGGAATTTTCTGAGGTCTATCCCCTCCTTTTAAAGTAAATGGCCTTATGGCTGGTATGTCCACTGCGGCACTGTGTTGGGTAGCTGGGCTAAGGGAGAATATGGTTGGTTTCCCCTGTTCATTTGTCCTGGGCCCGGGGTAGGGCCCGAAATCGAGTTTCCCTGCGGCTTTTCTGCAAAACTTGTATTTAATTTAGTGCGACATTCTCGAGCCCAATGTTTTCCCTTCTTACATCGTGGACAAATTCCAGGTCCACGCCCTTTGTCAGGTTTCTTTTCTTTACAGTTCCTTTTCAAATGCCCTAATTGACCGCAACCAAAACATTTCATGCTCTCGAGTTGTTTAGATTGCAAGGAATGCCAGGTAGTGGCCATTGTTTCAGCAAACAGCTGCATCTTTCTACTCTCTGATGTAACATCCTTACAGGCCTTCATGAAAGCATTAATATCTCCTGTATCTTTAATAGGCAATATAATTCTCTTACAATCCTCATTAGCATTTTCATATGCCAGCAGTTTTAACAGCTGCTGTCTAGCTTCTTCTCCTATGACAGTTCTCTCCAAGGTTAATTTTAATCGTGATAAGAACTCGACATAAGGCTCGTTAGTCTTTTGAATAACCTTAGTCCAAGATCCATAATGTTCTCCTTTTGGGTGAATACGATCCCAAGCTTCTAAACTAATTTCCCGTAATTGATCATGGATTTCTTCAGGGGTAATAACTTGAGCAGCAATATCAGAATATTGACCTATTCCCGCCAACATTTGATAAGTTATAGCCTGGACCCGAGGATTGTTACTTAAAGCGTTCTGACGAGCCTGATCCATACAGAGCTCGGAGAACCACATCTGCCATTGCAGATATTCAAGCTCCTTTAAGAGAGCTCTACAAAGGACTCTCCAATCTTCTGGAGCAAAATTATTATAATGTCGAGCTATACCTAGAAGTAGCTCTTTGACATAATGTGATTGCGGTCCATATAGAGTCACTGCCTTTTTCAAGCGACCAATATCATCTATTGAAATACCTTCATAATATGGTGCTTGTGCTACTCCCTGGACCGGGGGAGGCCTAATAACCGGAAAGGCAAAGATAGGTCTGTCAGCCTCACTCTCATCGTCATTATCCTTTAACGCATCAAGCTCAGCTAAAGCAGCAGAAAGAAAAGGATTTTTGGGAGAAAAGGCTAGCGCGGGCGGCAAAGGCGGAGCGGAAGGCTTTTTCTTAGATTCCCCCGCCATAGTCATGACCCGCTGAAAAACCTTCCATAAGTGCTCGGTCTCGGGATCCGACGTTACTTTCAGTTTCGATTCATCGCTATCGCACTCATTAGGTTCGCGAGGCAGTGCAAGCTTAAAGGCATCCTTTTCTATTGCCTTTTTCTCATCTGTATCAAGGGGAAGGTCCTGTATCGAAGGAGCCACTTCCTTCTGAAAATTCTCAACCGTGCGATCATCCTCCATTGCTTTTAACACTGTAAATATAATCGACCAGATGGACCAAAATCGTACAGGAATCTTTTCCCCCTGCCTCATGGCCTTTTCTACATTATGGCGGACCCGCCGCCAATTATCCACCTCCAGGGAGCCCTCCTCGGGAAACCAAGGATTCCAGTCTCGAACCACTTTCAAACACATCTCAATATCAGTAGAAGCGACAGTAATGCCATAGACAGCAAGTGAATGCTTCAGCATTCGAACATAAGGAGTAGAGGTTTCTTGTTCCATGACCCTGTATTGTATTAAATTACTCACCCTTCCTGAACGTCCTTCAGGGTCCCTGTTCGGGCGCCAATTGTCAACGTCTAGTGCGTTGGGGTCCCTGGGTAAGGGTCGCGAAAT
>NW_022591535.1:0-6331 GCF_004348235.1 Phoca vitulina
TTTCGCGACCCTTACCCAGGGACCCCAACGCACTAGACGTTGACAATTGGCGCCCGAACAGGGACCCTGAAGGACGTTCAGGAAGGGTGAGTAATTTAATACAATACAGGGTCATGGGACAAGAAACCTCTACTCCTTATGTTCGAATGCTGAAGCATTCACTTGCTGTCTATGGCATTACTGTCGCTTCTACTGATATTGAGATGTGTTTGAAAGTGGTTCGAGACTGGAATCCTTGGTTTCCCGAGGAGGGCTCCCTGGAGGTGGATAATTGGCGGCGGGTCCGCCATAATGTAGAAAAGGCCATGAGGCAGGGGGAAAAGATTCCTGTACGATTTTGGTCCATCTGGTCGATTATATTTACAGTGTTAAAAGCAATGGAGGATGATCGCACGGTTGAGAATTTTCAGAAGGAAGTGGCTCCTTCGATACAGGACCTTCCCCTTGATACAGATGAGAAAAAGGCAATAGAAAAGGATGCCTTTAAGCTTGCACTGCCTCGCGAACCTAATGAGTGCGATAGCGATGAATCGAAACTGAAAGTAACGTCGGATCCCGAGACCGAGCACTTATGGAAGGTTTTTCAGCGGGTCATGACTATGGCGGGGGAATCTAAGAAAAAGCCTTCCGCTCCGCCTTTGCCGCCCGCGCTAGCCTTTTCTCCCAAAAATCCTTTTCTTTCTGCTGCTTTAGCTGAGCTTGATGCGTTAAAGGATAATGACGATGAGAGTGAGGCTGACAGACCTATCTTTGCCTTTCCGATTATTAGGCCTCCCCCGGTCCAGGGAGTCGCACAGGCCCCCTATTATGATGGGATAGATATAGGGGACATTGCACGTTTAAAAAAGGCAGTGACTTTATATGGACCGCAATCACATTATGTCAAAGAGCTACTTATAGGTACAGCTCGACATTATAATAATTTTGCTCCAGAAGATTGGAGAGTCCTTTGTAGAGCTCTCTTAAAGGAGCCTGAATATCTGCAATGGCAGATGTGGTTCTCCGAGCTCTGTATGGAGCAGGCTCGTAAGAACGCCTTGAGCAACAATCCTCGGGTCCAGGCTATAACTTATCAAATGTTGGCGGGAATAGGTCAATATTCTGATATTGCTGCTCAAGTTATTACCCCTGAAGAAATCCATGATCAATTACGGGAAATTAGTTTAGAAGCTTGGGATCGTATTCACCCAAAAGGAGAACATTATGGATCTTGGACTAAGGTTATTCAAAAGACTAATGAGCCTTATGTCGAGTTCTTATCACGATTAAAATTAACCTTGGAGAGAACTGTCATAGGAGAAGAAGCTAGACAGCAGCTATTAAAACTGCTGGCATATGAAAATGCTAATGAGGATTGTAAAAGAATTATATTGCCTATTAAAGATACAGGAGATATTAATGCTTTCATGAAGGCCTGTAAGGATGTTACATCAGAGAGTAGAAAGATGCAGCTGTTTGCTGAAACAATGGCCACTACCTGGCATTCCTTGCAATCTAAACAACTCGAGAGCATGAAATGTTTTGGTTGCGGTCAATTAGGGCATTTGAAAAGGAACTGTAAAGAAAAGAAACCTGACAAAGGGCGTGGACCTGGAATTTGTCCACGATGTAAGAAGGGAAAACATTGGGCTCGAGAATGTCGCACTAAATTAAATACAAGTTTTGCAGAAAAGCCGCAGGGAAACTCGATTTCGGGCCCTACCCCGGGCCCAGGACAAATGAACAGGGGAAACCAACCATATTCTCCCTTAGCCCAGCTACCCAACACAGTGCCGCAGTGGACATACCAGCCATAAGGCCATTTACTTTAAAAGGAGGGGATAGACCTCAGAAAATTCCTACTGGAATTTATGGACCCTTACCAATTGGCACTTTTGCTCTATTAACAGGTCGCTCTGGTTTGACATCAAAAGGAGTGACTGTTCACTTAGGTATAATTGATGCTGATTACAGAGGAGAAATTCAAGTTCTTATGTCTTCCCTAGTTGATGTGTCCTTTGAAGCAGGAGAACGAATTGCCCAGTTATTGTTATTACCTTATCTCCCCATAGGTCAGACTACCGCCGTCAGGCATGGAGGGTTTGGCAGCACGGATCCAAAATGTGTTTTTTGGGCTACACAAATAACTCGTATGCAGCCCTTGATGACAGTTAAATTGAATACGAAAGATATTACTGTCTTGTTGGATACAGGGTCAGATATCACTATTATCAAAACTGCTGATTGGCCTGAAAATATCCCCTATAATGAGATTCCTTGTCAGATAAAAGGAGTTGGCAAGGCACCTGTCCGAAGTATTGGCTTAGCCACTCAATTTGTAACATTTACCTCCCAGGATGGGCAACTGGCCGTGTTAAAACCATATATTTTAGATGTCCCTTTAAATATTTTAGGCCGTGATGTTTTAGAACAGTGGGGAGCTCACCTGGAATTTTGATTATAGATGGAACCTATTAAAATATTATGGAAATCCGAAGATCCCTTGTGGATTGAACAATGGCCATTAACTAAGGAAAAATTGGCTGCTGCACACCAATTGGTAAGAGAGCAATTACAAAAACAACATATTGAACATTCCACTTCTCCGTGGAACTCTCCAATTTTTGTCATAAAGAAAACTTCAGGTAAATGGCGTTTACTTACAGATTTACGTGGAGTTAATAACTCCATGTTCCCCATGGGGGCTCTCCAGCCTGGGGTACCTTCACCGGCTGCCTTGCCGAGGGATTGGCATACAATGGTAATTGATCTACAGGATTGTTTTTTCACTATCCCTGTACATAAAGATGATAGGAAACGTTTTGCCTTTTCACTTCCTTCTATAAATAGGCAGGGACCTCACCAAAGGTTTCAATGGAAGGTTTTGCCTCAAGGCATGATGAATTCCCCTACGATGTGTCAACTTTATGTTGACGCTGCCTTGCGTCCCGTGCGTCAAAAGTGGCCTCAGGTGTATATAGCTCATTATATGGATGATATTTTGTTTGCTAGCCCCCATCAAAATGAGTTAGAAGAAATTTTAAAATTATTGCCAGAGTATTTTATTCCTTTTGGATTGGTAATTGCTCCAGAAAAAATTCAAAAAGGAAATATTATAAATTATTTAGGATATGTGATAGAAAGAAATACTGTTAGACCACAAAAAATAGCTATACGAAGGGATAATTTGAAGACTTTGAATGATTTTCAAAAATTATTAGGAGATATTAATTGGTTACGGCCATCTTTAGGTATCCCTACTTATCAATTACATAATTTATTTGATACATTACAAGGAAATCCTGATATTCATAGTCCCCGACAGCTTACTGCGGAAGCAGAAAAGGAATTACAATTTGTGGAAGAAAAAATTAAATCCGCTTTTCTTACTCGCATTGATCCTTCTTTACCCTTGACAATGTATATTTTAAATACATGGCAATATCCCACAGCTATTATTGGACAAAAAGAGTTGCCTGCTGAATGGATTTATACTAGACATCATTTTTCAAAAAATATCACTCCTTATGGTATTCAGATTGCATATTTGATAGAACAGGCTCGAGATAGAGCTATAATTATGACCGGATGTGATATTATGGATATAATTATTCCTCTTTCTAAAGATCAATTTTCATTTTTGTTACGGAATATAGAGGAATTACAGATTGCCCTTGCAGGGTATGTGGGACAAATTAATTACCATTTTCCTAAAGGAAAATTATGGGATTGTTTTCGTAAACAAGAATTTATTATTCAGGATATAATTAGTGAACAACCTTTGGTTAATGCACCCACTGTGTTTACAGATGGGTCAAAAACTAAAAGTGCATATTGGACAACTAAAAGGTATTGGGTTCAAAATACAGATTTTAATTCAGTCCAACAAAATGAATTATTTGCCATCGCCCAAGTATTAAAAGATTTTCCCTCAGCTGTGAATATTCTTGCTGATTCAGCATATGCTGTTGGGGTCGTTAAAAATGTATATACTGCCGTGGTATGTTCTAATAAGTCCAACCTACTTAGTTTATTTTTACTCTTACAAACTTTGTTAAGAAATCGTAATACTCGTATTTATGTAACTCATATTCGCTCTCATACTAATCTTCCTGGTTCCTTGGCTTATGGCAATGCTCAAGTAGACGCTTTGGTGTCATTTGCATCTGCAGACGAGGAACATAATTTATTGCATACCAATGCTGGTAGATTACATGTTCAATATAAAATTCCTTATCGTCAAGCAAAACAAATTATAAAACAGTGTCCTATTTGCAGACCTTTACACTTACGTGCTGTAAAAGCTGGGGTTAATCCTCGAGGAACTTATGCCAACGAACTTTGGCAAATGGATGTTACTCATGTGGCACAATTTGGTCGATTATCTTATGTACATGTTGTAATAGATACTTATTCTCAATTTATATGGGCCACAGCACAAATGGGTGAAACTACACAACATGTTATTATTCATTTATTAGAAACGTTTGCTGTGATGGGTTTACCTTCCAGTATCAAGACAGATAATGGGCCAGCATATAAAAGTAAAAAATTTCAAGCTTTTTGCTTGCAATATGGTATAATGCATAAAACAGGCATTGAATATAATCCCCAAGGACAGGCCATTGTGGAGCGTGCACACAGTACTTTAAAATTGCAAATTAAAAAATTAAAAAGGAGGAAAACAGATCATATACTATCATTTACTCAATCTAATGCACGTTCCATTTTGTCACAAGTATTGTTTACATTGAATTTCTTGAATCTTCCGCAGGGAGATATTCTCTCGAGAGCAGAAAAACAGTTCATAGAGGGAGAGACGGCTCCTCTCCCCTTGAATGAACATATATGGTTTAAGCCCGCTGCGGATGCAGAATGGCAGCCAGGATTGTTGCTTTATAGAGGGAAAGGGTATGCTTATGTTTCCACAGAAAATGGACAAACCTGTTCCTGGCTTCCAGCAAGGTGGATCCGGTCGCGAACCAATTCGGACGGCTGTCAGGCGACGCATGGAGGCCCCGAGAGTGCATGAATCGATGCTGCAAGCTGATGAATCTCTCCTGCAAGCTATGGCTCACTTACATTTGGATAGGCGTCATCATTGGCGGCCTCCGCCTCTTGCTTTACCCACTTGGGGGCATATTAAAAAAGCTTGCTGGGGAGGGACAAAAGATCTTGAAGGAAACAAGAAAGCCTTGTACACCTGAGCATTTGTTTCTGGCCATGTGCGCTTTGCTTACTATGTCATCCCCTCCTATTGAGGCGACTAATGTAAGTTATTGGGCTTATATACCTAACCCACCTATGATGGAACCTGCACCTTGGGGAAGTGCAGATATTCCCATTTATACCTCCCCGATGATACTTTCGCCTCCTTGGAAGAATCTGACTTATCTTAATCAGGATGACGGTACCTTTACCATATCTAATTTTGATAGGAAATTTTAGTTTTAATGATGGAATTAGCTGTATTAAATGTCGATTGTATTCTTGTATTAATAGTTCTATAGAATTTAAACCAGGATATTCTCTTATGATTTTGCAACAACGCTCTCATATTTGGCTTCCGGTAAATTTAGAACGTCTATGGGCTCAAAATCCAGTGGATGCTCTGGTATTGGAATTTTTCAGGAAAGTTTTAAAACGAACTAAACGATTGATTGGTATTGTTGTAGCAGTCATTCTAAGTTTAATTACGGTAACCACATTAGCCACTGTTTCTGGAATTGCGTTACATACATCTTTGCAAACTAAACATTTTGTAGAAAATTGGCACCGTGATTCACGGGATCTTTGGCTTTCCCAAACTATGATTGATACTCGTTTGCAAACGCAGATAGATGTTCTTAGACAAACTGTTAGTTGGTTGGGAAAGAAGGTTTTAACAATTGAAAGGCAAATTTGGTTGCGTTGTGATTGGAATTCCACATCCTTTTGTATTACTAATTTAAGATATAATGAATCTCAACATGATTGGAGTATTATCCAGAAATATTTAGAGGGCAATTCATCGGCGACAGATATGATTAATAATTTGCATACTAATATTCAGGAGATATTTGGAAAACCCTTTGAGAATGAGGATGCTGCCATATTGGCTCAGTCATTTTTGAAGCAATTTGAAGGACTAGACCCGAAGGGAATTATTCAGAGCTTAGGGCATACCGCTGGAGGAATCGGAATTTCATTAATTTTTGTTATATGCTGTTTTCTGTGCATGTATGTATGTTTTGTTCGACCTTCCCGAAAATCTATTGCCACTCTCTGGTGGGCGTTACTTTTTAAACAAAGGAAAAAAGAAGGAATTGAGGCCAACACAGGCATGTGAGCCCTCTGTGGCCGTGATTGTTTG
>NW_022591536.1:0-6330 GCF_004348235.1 Phoca vitulina
ACAAACAATCACGGCCACAGAGGGCTCACATGCCTGTGTTGGCCTCAATTCCTTCTTTTTTCCTTTGTTTAAAAAGTAACGCCCACCAGAGAGTGGCAATAGATTTTCGGGAAGGTCGAACAAAACATACATACATGCACAGAAAACAGCATATAACAAAAATTAATGAAATTCCGATTCCTCCAGCGGTATGCCCTAAACTCTGAATAATTCCCTTCGGATCTAGTCCTTCAAATTGCTTCAAAAATGACTGAGCCAATATGGCAGCATCCTCATTCTCAAAGGGTTTTCCAAATATCTCCTAAATATTAGTATGCAAATTATTAATCATATCTGTCGCCGAGGAATTGCCCTCTAAATATTTCTGGATAATACTCCAATCATGTTGAGATTCATTATATCTTAAATTAGTAATACAAAAGGATGTGGAATTCCAATCACAACGCAACCAAATTTGCCTTTCAATTGTTAAAACCTTCTTTCCCAACCAACTAACAGTTTGTCTAAGAACATCTATTTGCGTTTGCAAACGAGTATCAATCATAGTTTGGGAAAGCCAAAGATCCCGTGAATCACGGTGCCAATTTTCTACAAAATGTTTAGTTTGTAAAGATGTATGTAGCGCAATTCCAGAGACAGTGGCTAATGTGGTTACCGTAATTAAACTTAGAATGACTGCTACAACAATACCAATCAATCGTTTAGTTCGTTTTAAAACTTTCCTGAAAAATTCCAATACCAGAGCATCCACTGGATTTTGAGCCCATAGACGTTCTAAATTTACCGGAAGCCAAATATGAGAGCGTTGTTGCAAAATCATAAGAGAATATCCTGGTTTAAATTCTATAGAACTATTAATACAAGAATACAATCGACATTTAATACAGCTAATTCCATCATTAAAACTAAAATTTCCTATCAAAATTAGATATGGTAAAGGTACCATCATCCTGATTAAGATAAGTCAGATTCTTCCAAGGAGGCGAAAGTATCATCGGGGAGGTATAAATGGGAATATCTGCACTTCCCCAAGGTGCAGGTTCCATCATAGGTGGGTTAGGTATATAAGCCCAATAACTTACATTAGTCGCCTCAATAGGAGGGGATGACATAGTAAGCAAAGCGCACATGGCCAGAAACAAATGCTCAGGTGTACAAGGCTTTCTTGTTTCCTTCAAGATCTTTTGTCCCTCCCCAGCAAGCTTTTTAATATGCCCCCAAGTGGGTAAAGCAAGAGGCGGAGGCCGCCAATGATGACGCCTATCCAAATGTAAGTGAGCCATAGCTTGCAGGAGAGATTCATCAGCTTGTAACAACGATTCATGCACTCTCGGGGCCTCCATGCGTCGCCTGACAGCCGTCCGGATTGGTCCGCGACCGGATCCACCTTGCTGGGAGCCAGGAGCAGGTTTGTCCATTTTCTGTGGAAACATAAGCATAACCTTTCCCCCTATAAAGCAACAATCCTGGCTGCCATTCTGCATCCGCAGCGGGCTTAAACCATATATGTTCATTCAAGGGAAGAGGAGCCGTCTCTCCCTCTATGAACTGTTTTTCTGCTCTCGAGAGAATATCTCCCTGCGGAAGATTCAAGAAATTCAATGTAAACAATGCTTGTGACAAAATAGAACGTGCATTAGATTGAGTAAATGATAATATATGATCTGTTTTCCTCCTTTTTAATTTTTTAATTTGCAATTTTAAAGTACTGTGTGCACGCTCCACAATGGCCTGTCCTTGGGGATTATATTCAATGCCTGTTTTATGTATTATACCATATTGCAAGCAAAAAGCTTGAAATTTTTTACTTTTATATGCTGGCCCATTATCTGTCTTGATACTGGAAGGTAAACCCATCACAGCAAACGTTTCTAATAAATGAATAATAACATGTTGTGTAGTTTCACCCATTTGTGCTGTGGCCCATATAAATTGAGAATAAGTATCTATTACAACATGTACATAAGATAATCGACCAAATTGTGCCACATGAGTAACATCCATTTGCCAAAGTTCGTTGGCATAAGTTCCTCGAGGATTAACCCCAGCTTTTACAGCACGTAAGTGTAAAGGTCTGCAAATAGGACACTGTTTTATAATTTGTTTTGCTTGACGATAAGGAATTTTATATTGAACATGTAATCTACCAGCATTGGTATGCAATAAATTATGTTCCTCGTCTGCAGATGCAAATGACACCAAAGCGTCTACTTGAGCATTGCCATAAGCCAAGGAACCAGGAAGATTAGTATGAGAGCGAATATGAGTTACATAAATACGAGTATTACGATTTCTTAACAAAGTTTGTAAGAGTAAAAATAACCTAAGTAGGTTGGACTTATTAGAACATACCACGGCAGTATATACATTTTTAACGACCCCAACAGCATATGCTGAATCAGCAAGAATATTCACAGCCGAGGGAAAATCTTTTAATACTTGGGCGATGGCAAATAATTCATTTTGTTGGACTGAATTAAAATCTGTATTTTGAACCCAATACCTTTTGGTTGTCCAATATGCACTTTTAGTTTTTGACCCATCTGTAAACACAGTGGGTGCATCAACCAAAGGTTGTTCACTAATTATATCCTGAATAATAAATTCTTGTTTACGAAAACAATCCCATAATTTTCCTTTAGGAAAATGGTAATTAATTTGTCCCACATACCCTGCAAGGGCAATCTGTAATTCCTCTATATTCCGTAACAAAAATGAAAATTGATCTTTAGAAAGAGGAATAATTATATCCATAATATCACATCCGGTCATAATTATAGCTCTATCTCGAGCCTGTTCTATCAAATATGCAATCTGAATACCATAAGGAGTGATATTTTTTGAAAAATGATATCTAGTATAAATCCATTCAGCAGGCAACTCTTTTTGTCCAATAATAGCTGTGGGATATTGCCATGTATTTAAAATATACATTGTCAAGGGTAAAGAAGGATCAATGCGAGTAAGAAAAGCGGATTTAATTTTTTCTTCCACAAATTGTAATTCCTTTTCTGCTTCCGCAGTAAGCTGTCGGGGACTATGAATATCAGGATTTCCTTGTAATGTATCAAATAAATTATGTAATTGATAAGTAGGGATACCTAAAGATGGCCGTAACCAATTAATATCTCCTAATAATTTTTGAAAATCATTCAAAGTCTTCAAATTATCCCTTCGTATAGCTATTTTTTGTGGTCTAACAGTATTTCTTTCTATCACATATCCCAAATAATTTATAATATTTCCTTTTTGAATTTTTTCTGGAGCAATTACCAATCCAAAAGGAATAAAATACTCTGGCAATAATTTTAAAATTTCTTCTAACTCATTTTGATGAGGGCTAGCAAACAAAATATCATCCATATAATGAGCTATATACACCTGAGGCCACTTTTGACGCACGGGACGCAAGGCAGCGTCAACATAAAGTTGACACATCGTAGGGGAATTCATCATGCCTTGAGGCAAAACCTTCCATTGAAACCTTTGGTGAGGTCCCTGCCTATTTATAGAAGGAAGTGAAAAGGCAAAACGTTTCCTATCATCTTTATGTACAGGGATAGTGAAAAAACAATCCTGTAGATCAATTACCATTGTATGCCAATCCCTCGGCAAGGCAGCCGGTGAAGGTACCCCAGGCTGGAGAGCCCCCATGGGGAACATGGAGTTATTAACTCCACGTAAATCTGTAAGTAAACGCCATTTACCTGAAGTTTTCTTTATGACAAAAATTGGAGAGTTCCACGGAGAAGTGGAATGTTCAATATGTTGTTTTTGTAATTGCTCTCTTACCAATTGGTGTGCAGCAGCCAATTTTTCCTTAGTTAATGGCCATTGTTCAATCCACAAGGGATCTTCGGATTTCCATAATATTTTAATAGGTTCCATCTATAATCAAAATTCCAGGTGAGCTCCCCACTGTTCTAAAACATCACGGCCTAAAATATTTAAAGGGACATCTAAAATATATGGTTTTAACACGGCCAGTTGCCCATCCTGGGAGGTAAATGTTACAAATTGAGTGGCTAAGCCAATACTTCGGACAGGTGCCTTGCCAACTCCTTTTATCTGACAAGGAATCTCATTATAGGGGATATTTTCAGGCCAATCAGCAGTTTTGATAATAGTGATATCTGACCCTGTATCCAACAAGACAGTAATATCTTTCGTATTCAATTTAACTGTCATCAAGGGCTGCATACGAGTTATTTGTGTAGCCCAAAAAACACATTTTGGATCCGTGCTGCCAAACCCTCCATGCCTGACAGCGGTAGTCTGACCTATGGGGAGATAAGGTAATAACAATAACTGGGCAATTCGTTCTCCTGCTTCAAAGGACACATCAACTAGGGAAGACATAAGAACTTGAATTTCTCCTCTGTAATCAGCATCAATTATACCTAAGTGAACAGTCACTCCTTTTGATGTCAAACCAGAGCGACCTGTTAATAGAGCAAAAGTGCCAATTGGTAAGGGTCCATAAATTCCAGTAGGAATTTTCTGAGGTCTATCCCCTCCTTTTAAAGTAAATGGCCTTATGGCTGGTATGTCCACTGCGGCACTGTGTTGGGTAGCTGGGCTAAGGGAGAATATGGTTGGTTTCCCCTGTTCATTTGTCCTGGGCCCGGGGTAGGGCCCGAAATCGAGTTTCCCTGCGGCTTTTCTGCAAAACTTGTATTTAATTTAGTGCGACATTCTCGAGCCCAATGTTTTCCCTTCTTACATCGTGGACAAATTCCAGGTCCGCGCCCTTTGTCAGGTTTCTTTTCTTTACAGTTCCTTTTCAAATGCCCTAATTGACCGCAACCAAAACATTTCATGCTCTCGAGTTGTTTAGATTGCAAGGAATGCCAGGTAGTGGCCATTGTTTCAGCAAACAGCTGCATCTTTCTACTCTCTGATGTAACATCCTTACAGGCCTTCATGAAAGCATTAATATCTCCTGTATCTTTAATAGGCAATATAATTCTTTTACAATCCTCATTAGCATTTTCATATGCCAGCAGTTTTAACAGCTGCTGTCTAGCTTCTTCTCCTATGACAGTTCTCTCCAAGGTTAATTTTAATCGTGATAAGAACTCGACATAAGGCTCATTAGTCTTTTGAATAACCTTAGTCCAAGATCCATAATGTTCTCCTTTTGGGTGAATACGATCCCAAGCTTCTAAACTAATTTCCCGTAATTGATCATGGATTTCTTCAGGGGTAATAACTTGAGCAGCAATATCAGAATATTGACCTATTCCCGCCAACATTTGATAAGTTATAGCCTGGACCCGAGGATTGTTACTTAAAGCGTTCTGACGAGCCTGATCCATACAGAGCTCGGAGAACCACATCTGCCATTGCAGATATTCAGGCTCCTTTAAGAGAGCTCTACAAAGGACTCTCCAATCTTCTGGAGCAAAATTATTATAATGTCGAGCTGTACCTATAAGTAGCTCTTTGACATAATGTGATTGCGGTCCATATAAAGTCACTGCCTTTTTTAAACGTGCAATGTCCCCTATATCTATCCCATCATAATAGGGGGCCTGTGCAACTCCCTGGACCGGGGGAGGCCTAATAATTGGAAAAGCAAAGATAGGTCTGTCATCCTCACTCTCATCGTCATTATCCTTTAACGCATCAAGCTCAGCTAAAGCAGCAGAAAGAAAAGGATTTTTGGGAGAAAAAGCTAGCGCGGGCGGCAAAGGCGGAGCGGAAGGCTTTTTCTTAGATTCCCCCGCCATAGTCATGACCCGCTGAAAAACCTTCCATAAGTGCTCGGTCTCGGGATCCGACGTTACTTTCAGTTTCGATTCATCGCTATCGCACTCATTAGGTTCACGAGGCAGTGCAAGCTTAAAGGCATCCTTTTCTATTGCCTTTTTCTCATCTGTATCAAGGGGAAGGTCCTGTATCGAAGGAGCCACTTCCTTCTGAAAATTCTCAACCGTGCGATCATCCTCCATTGCTTTTAACACTGTAAATATAATCGACCAGATGGACCAAAATCGTACAGGAATCTTTTCCCCCTGCCTCATGGCCTTTTCTACATTATGGCGGACCCGCCGCCAATTATCCACCTCCAGGGAGCCCTCCTCGGGAAACCAAGGATTCCAGTCTCGAACCACTTTCAAACACATCTCAATATCAGTAGAAGCGACAGTAATGCCATAGACAGCAAGTGAATGCTTCAGCATTCGAACATAAGGAGTAGAGGTTTCTTGTCCCATGACCCTGTATTGTATTAAATTACTCACCCTTCCTGAACGTCCTTCAGGGTCCCTGTTCGGGCGCCAATTGTCAACGTCTAGTGCGTTGGGGTCCCTGGGTAAGGGTCGCGAA
>NW_022591537.1:0-1373 GCF_004348235.1 Phoca vitulina
TGGATGATCTATCCATTGATATAAGAGAGGTATTAGAATCCTCTACTACTGGGGCACCTGAGTGGCTCAGTCGGTTAAGCATCTGCCTTTGGCTCAGGTGATGATCTCAGGGTCCTGGGATCAAGCCCTGCACTGGGCTCCCTGCTCAGCGGAGAGTCTGCTTCTCCCTCTCCCTCTGCCCTTTACCCCCACTTGTGCTCTCTCTCTTGCTCTACTCCCACTCTCTCAAATAAATATATGAAATCTTTAAAAAAAAGAATCCTCTACTATTATTGTTTGCTGTTAATTTCTTTTTAGGTTTGTTAATATTTGCTTTCTCTATTTAGGTGTTCCTATATTGGGCACATAAACATTTAATAGATTTTTGCTTTGTGATTAAAATGAGTTTCACATACAACATCCTGCATATATATAACAGTCTGGAAAACTCTTTATCTTTCCTTCAATTCTGAATGATAACCTTCACAGGTTGCAATTTTTTCCCTTTCAGCATTTTGAATATATCATGCCACTCCCTTCTGCCCTGCAAAGTTTGGGCTGGAAAAATAGCTGACAGTCTTATGGGGTTTCCTTGCATGTAACAAATTGTTTTTCTCTTACTGTTTTTAATACCCTCTCTTTAACTTTTGATATTTTAATTAGGTGCCTTGGTATGGATCTCTTGAGGTTCATCTAATTTGGAACTCTCTCTGATTCCTGGAGCTGGGTGTCTGTTTCCCAGGTTAGGAAAGTTTTCAGCCATTATTCCTTCAAATAAATTTTCCACTCTTTTCTCTCTCTCTTTTTCTTCTGGAATCCTTATAATGCGAACATTATTAAGATTGATGTTGCCCCATAGTTCCCTTACTCTATCTAGCTTTACTTTTTAAAATTCTTTTTTCTTTTCACTGCCCTGTTTGGGTGGTTTCCATTGCCCTATCTTCAGGTCACTGATCTGTTCTTCTTCTCTGTCCAGTCTGCTATTGAGCCCATCTAGTGTATTTTTTCAGCTCAGCTATCGTATTTTTCAGCTCTGTGACTTGTTTAATACTCATGTTTCTCATGTTTTCTATCTCTTTACTGAAATTTTCCCTGTGTTCATCCATTCTTCCCCCAAGTTCGGTGAACATCTTTATGACCATTACTGTCAACTCTTTATCAGGTAGTTTACTTCTCTCCATTTCATTAAGGTCTATTTCTGACCTTTTCTCTTGTTCTTTCATTTGGAACATATTCCTCTGTCCCCTGATTTGCTTAACTCTCTGTGTTTGTTTCTATGTATTAGGTGAAACAGCAATTTCTCCCAGTCTTGAAGGAGTGGCTGTGTAGAAGATGAAAGTTATCTTTCAACCTTGCTCTGGCTTTTGATGATTTCTTGGACCTTTGTAATTGTC
>NW_022591537.1:1383-3237 GCF_004348235.1 Phoca vitulina
GGGGGCAGAGCTGCTGTGCTTGGAACTCTGGGGATGAGGCTGCACACTGTCACCTGTATCTTTCTTTTCCATCCTTCCCCCATGCAGCAAACAGCCTTTCCTCCAAACAGATATTGAACAAGTGTATAAAGAATATTGGTTAAATATCGGTTATAAAGAATACTGGGCTACCAGAGGGGCTGCACGTCTCAGTCTCACCCTGGCTGCAGGGAGGTGGAGAGAAGACAAGTGGAGAGACACCACGCTTTTCACGGTACTCACTTGAATCCGCAAGCTCTCCAGCTTGCCCCCTCCTCCCTTCCTTACAAAACAAAGAGAAAAAGAAGAAAAGGGTGAAAGTCAGAGGATGTATTTGGTTAAAAAACAAACACCAAAACTCCTTTCCCCTGCCTACAAAGTAAAGGTGATAGAGCTCCAACATCTCTTATCCACATTCCAAAATCCGAAAAGCTCTGAAAAATAAAAGTGCTTTTCATATCTCATTTGGCTGCATAACCTGACCTATCAGCAAGTGAAATACTACTCCCCATAGTATTTATTTATCCTAATCAGTAGGAATATTCATATATTTCAATGCAGAAATATTTATTAGTATGATTTCAAGATGCAGCTCCAGATCCTGTTAGGGGAGTAGCATGGTTCTATACACCGTATCACCTTTATAAAAACTGAAAAACAAGGAATTCTAAAACACGTTAGCCACAGGGGTTTCAGGCAAGAAATAATATTCAAAGATATTTCATAAGCTGCAAATGAGAAAATGTTCACAAAGCACCCAAAACAGTGCCTGACATCCAAAAAACAGGAATTCCATTTTCTTCTGTCCATGTTTTGCTCGTGTGAATAAGGAGCCCTTCTTCAGAAATTAGCTCCAGGCTGGTGAATGGGGGTCAGATATTACAAATGAGGTACGGAGTGAAAACATTTGCAACTTATCTAACAGACATAGAGCTAATATCCCTAATATATCCCGGCTTCTTAAAGAAGAAAAAGACCAAACTTGGTAGGAAAATAGGCAAAATACATGAATAGATAGTTTCAAGGAAAATAGAAACAAATGCTCCCCAAACATTAAAAAGCAATTGTAATGTTAAATTGGATTTGGAAATTGTTTTTCCCAGTTCTATGTACTAAAAAGTTCCTCCAAACAATGGCATCTAATAATAATGAATCAACATTGAGCGTACATCATGACTTCTAAATATCATTTCCTATTCAAGGAGATCCTATGAGACACTGATGTTTCCAAGTATAGAGCAGAGCGAATACCAGGTAAGCCTGGGACCTCTCGTTAGATGAGAAAGTAAAGAAGTAATGAAATAATGATGGGGGCATGTCAAAGGAATACAAAAGTCCATTAAAAGGGCTCTCACTGACCAAATTTGAGAAAATTTAGACATCAAAAAGAATAATCATTGCAACTGGTTAGAACATCGACGTTTTAAAATCCTATGACTCGGTAGTGATACTGAGGTTAGGAGGAGGAAGTAAAGTTCTTTTTAGAGAAAATGGCAGTTAGTAAATGTAGAAAAATGACAGAATTTGAAAATCAACCTTTTGTAACCTCCAATGCAGTGATTGATTCAGATAAGGATCATTATTGGATGCTCTCTCTTCTCAATGAAAGTTTTTAGGAAATAGGATATTCACACAGAGCCAAGTATTATCCCACAAATTACATGCTTACCTCAATGTACCTTCAATTGAGAAATGTGTCTGACACCATCTAAACCAAGTAAGCCCATTTCACATCATTAACAGTGGAACAATCGGACACATAGGCCTAGTGACATGATGCAATGTATTGTATGTGGATTGCCTATGAAATGTTCTCGTCAAAAATATTGATCCTGA
>NW_022591537.1:3247-4017 GCF_004348235.1 Phoca vitulina
AGATAAAGAATTTTCAGTTGTGGAAGGGATATAAATGATATCAAGGAACTATGATTGTCTTAGGTGTGAAAATAGTATTATTGTTATACAGAAGAATGTCCTTCTTATGTCTTAAGGATGAATGCAGAAGACTTTAAATGTGAAGAGAATAATGTCTGCAACTTACTTTCAAATAAATGGTTTAGAAAAAAATGTGTGTGTATATACATATACAAACATATGTATATATTCATATGTGTATGTAGTATGTATATGTAAATAATGAGAGAAATAATGCAAATAAGGTAACAAGTTAAAGCATGCCACAATGATTCTGATTCTAAAGATCCCCAAAACATACTTTGAAAACCATTAAGCTAGGCAATATTCAAACCGGATTCTCCAAATTAGTATTTGATGGTGGCTGCTGGAAGTTCCTAGAAACCAAAGTATAATCCGAGACACATCTCTCCGTATGTGTCTCTCCTAGTGCCTCAACTCAAACAATATCTGGGGTTTCTTAATGCAGCTTCATGAATGGACTTGTTTCCATTTGTCCTCTTGTCCGGCACATTGTGAAAGCTTTTATAATCTTAGATCCTGCTTTATTTCTCCTGCTTTTTGTTTTTAATCTTACAATAAAAAAAACTTCCCTCATGTGGTATATGAGTACAGAGAAAGTCTGATCTGCCTCAGAAACATCTGTCTCAGGAAAGTCAGTTATTCTTGACTGCAATTGAGGTGTGGGAGCAGGTGACTTTTTCCTTTGATTTCACAGCCTCTCAAGGTAA
>NW_022591537.1:4027-6325 GCF_004348235.1 Phoca vitulina
AGCTCAAATACCAACAAATGTTAGAAAGGAAATAAAGCAGGATGAGGGGTGATCATGTGACACCCTAAAACTATGACATTTGAGTTGCTACCTGATGAACAAGAATCAGTTATATTGGGGCGCCTGGGTGGCTCAGTCGTTAAGCTTCTGCCTTTGGCTCAGGTCATGATCCTGGGGTCCTGGGATCGAGCCCCACATCGGGCTCCCTGCTCAGCGGGGAGCCTGCTTCTCCCTCTCCCACTCCCCCTGCTTGTGTTCCTTCTCTTGTTGTGTCTTTCTCTGTCAAATAAAGCAATAAAAAATAAGATAAAATAAAATAAAAAAGAATCAGTTATATGAAAATTTGAGTTGATGGATTCCAGGCTAGGGAACAGTGTATGCAAAGGCCCTGAAGTAGGAACAACTTTGGCATGTTCAATGAACAAAAAAGATGGCTGAAGCATGGTGGGCAAGGGAGAGAAACGTGGTGGTAGGTGAAGCTGGAAAGGTGAGCAAAAGAAAGGCTATGAAGAGCAGTGGTTCTCCATCCTCTCTGCTCATTAGACTCACTAGAAGTGCTTTCTAAAAATACAGATGACTGAGTCCCCTCTCTCAGAGAAACCGATTTCATTGTTCTGACGTGGGACTCAGACATAGGTGCTTTGAAAAACACCCTGGAGATTCTGATAGATATCCAAGGTTCAGACTTGAAAATACTAAGACTTCCAGAGAGTCTGGAGTAAGGACAATACGTGTGTGAGATTGTGGGTGGACACAAAAAATTACTAAAATTTAAACAGAGTAAGCTGAAGAACCATTTCAAAAGAACTGCTCTTTCATGAACATCCTCCACAGACAAATGCGAGCAATCTTAATTGCCTGACCTCCTGTGAACATGAAAGCATCTCCTGCCAAGAAAACTTAGCCCAAGAGGCACCAACTCCTAAAATATCAAGACATTCCAACTTGCAAACTAGCTAACATGTAATGAATCTGAATGTGTGTTAGACATTGTGTGCTTGGCACCTCTGTACGGAATTTCATTTTATCTTCACAGTCATTTCATCTTATCTGTTAAGTGTTTCAGGGAGGAAAATACTAATCTTGGAGAAACTAAATATTGTACATAACACCACACAGCCACTAAGAGGCACAGATGAAATTTGAACTCCGTTCTCTCTGGTTCCAAATCTGGTTCCAAAAAGTCTATGATTGTCACCACTCTCCTGTATGTGAATTCTAGTTTGCTAAGGTTACAAAATGGTCAGTTTTTATTTTTTTAAGTACTGCTC
The DNA here is from genome assembly GCF_004348235.1 of Phoca vitulina. Taxonomy (NCBI): domain Eukaryota; kingdom Metazoa; phylum Chordata; class Mammalia; order Carnivora; family Phocidae; genus Phoca; species Phoca vitulina. The sequence goes on from NW_022591537.1 coordinate 5,299, forward strand.
CTCTAGGAAAGTTCTTTTGGGTTATGTTATGAAAGACTTCCAGAAATAGAATGAATCTAACATATTCTGGTAAAAGGACAACTACAGTAGCCATTACCCAGGAAACCACCCCCCCACCACCCAAGTAATGCGAGAATATGCACTCTGGCCAAGTGACAAGTTCTGGCCAATGAATGGAAATGATGTCTATCCTATCTAAGCTAGAACATATAATTGCTCACTCTTCCACACCTACCGGTAACCCTTCAAATAATGGTTGTTCCATCAACCAGGTCACAGAAGACCATGATAGGCAAGTAGCAAGAGCAAAACATAAGCAAAGCTTTGTTGTTCTATACACCACAGAGATTTGGGTGATTATTTGATATACAGCATAGCATAGTTTATCCTGGTACAAACTGGATCCTCTCTGAGTTTTATCAGGGAGGATAAATTACTGGTTTTACTAGGGAGGACAATTCACTAGTTCTATTTCTGTAAGATACAAGCCTACAAAGAGCATGTGTAAGTGTATATATGTATGTGTCTATGTGTGTGTATATATGTTGCTAATAAGTATATTCAAAATTAAAAACTCCACGTCCATTAATGGAAAACATTCCTCTAAGTATTTTTTCAGTACGATCAGTTATTCAACCTGACAAGGCAGTTGATAAATGGAAGACCAAATAACAGACACATTCAGATCACAAACACTTCCTTGGAAGGAAAATGTGTATGTGAGCAAGAAAGGGCAAGAAGAAGGTCTCCTGAGAAATAGCCTACCCATATTAATGTTTCTGTAGGAGAAATACATGAATTCAGTCAACAAATCCTGGGAAAGCTACTATGTGCCAGGCATTATCCAAAGTGCTAGAGATAGAATCGTGAACAGAACAGACAAAAATCCCTCCTTTCATGAAGCTTCTATTCCAACGGAATAAGGGAAGATAATGACATTGCTCCAAAGGCACTTAATTGTGCTGCTATATTCTCTTCTTATTTCTCATTTATTCAGATGGATGCTCAGATCATGAGAAATAAGAAG
>NW_022591538.1:0-6322 GCF_004348235.1 Phoca vitulina
TTCCTGATTAAAACTCTCCAGAGTATAAGGACAGAGGGAACATTCCTCAAGTTCATGAAATCCATCTATGAAAAACCCACAGGGAATATCATCCTCAGTGGAGAAAAGCTGAGAGCCTTTCCCATAAGATCAGGAACATGACAAGGATGCCCACTCTTGCCACTATTATTCAACATAGTACTAGAAGTCCTAGCAACAGCAATCAGACAACAAAAAGAAATAAAAGGTATTCAAATTGGCAAAGAAGAAGTCAAACTCTCTCTTTTCGCAGACGACGTGATACTTTATGTGGAAAACCCAAAAGACTCCACCCTCAAATTACTAGAACTCATCCAGCAATTCAGTAATGTGGCAGGATACAAAATCAATGCACAGAAATCAGTCATTTTCTTATACACTAACAACGCAACTGTAGAAAGAGAAATTAGAGAATTGATTCCATTTACAATAGCACCAAAACCCATAAGATACCTCGGAATAAACCTAACCAAAGAGGTAAAGGATCTGTACTCTAGGAACTACAGAACACTCATGAAAGAAATTGAAGAAGACACAAAAAGATGGAAAAACATTCCATGTTCATGAATCGGAAGAATAAACATTGTTATTTTATTTTTTTAAAGATTTTATTTATTTATTTGACAGAGAGAAACAGCGAGAGAGGGAACACAAGCAGGGGGAGTGAGAGAGGGAGAAGCAGGCTTCCCTTGGAGCAGGGAGCCTGATGCAGGGTTTGATCCCAGGACCCCAGGATCACGACCCGAGCTGAAGGCAGATGCCCAAAGACTGAGCCACCCAGGCGCCCCATAAATTAGATTTTAAACCAAAGACTGTAGGAAGAGATGTAGAGGGACACTATATCATACTTAAAAGGTATAACCAACAAGAAAACCTAACAATTGTAAATATCTATGTCCCCAACATAGGAGTAGTCAACTACATAAACCAAATAATAACCAAAATGAAGAATCATACTGATAATAATACATTATTACTAGGAGACTTCAACACTCCACTCACAGCAAAAGACAGATCATCTAAACAGAAGACCAACAAAGAAACAAGAGCTTTGAAGGACACATTGGACCAGATGGACTTCGTAGATATATACAGAACATTCCATCCTAAAACAACAGAATACTCATTCTTCTTGAATGCACATGGAACTTTCTCTAGAATAGACCACATACTGGGTCATGAATCAGGTCTCAACTGATACCAAAATATTGAGATTATTCCCTGCATATTTTCATACCACAGTGCTTTGAAACTGGAACTCAACCACAAGGAAAAATTTGGAAGTAACACAGACACTTGGAGGTTAAAAATCATCCTGCTAAAGAATGAATGGGTCAACCAGGAAATTAAAGAGGAACTTAAACAATTCATGCAAACCAATGAGAATGAAAACACATCAGTCCAAAACCTATGGGATACTGCAAAGATGGTCCTTTGAGGGAAGTACATAGTCATCCAAGCCTCTCTCAAAAAATTAGAAAAATCCCAAATGCATGAGCTAACCTTACACCTAAAGGACCTGGAGAAAGAAGAGCAAATAAAGCCTAAACCAAGCAGAAGAGAAACAATAAAGATTAGAGCAGAAATCAATGAAATAGAAACTAGAAGAACAGTAAAACAGGTCAACGAAACTAGAAGCTGGTTCTTTGAAAGAATTAATAAGAATAATAAACCTCTGGACAGACTTATCCAAAAGAAAAGAGAAAGGACCCAAATTAATAAAGTCATGAATGAAAGGGGAGAAATCATGACCAATACCAAGGAAATAGAGATAATTGTTAGAATTTATTACCAGCAGCTATATGCCAAAAAACTAGGCAATTTGGAAGAAATAGATGCATTCCTGGATACTTATAAACTACCAAGACTGAAACAGGAAGAAATAGACAATCTGAATAAACATGTAACCAGCAAGGAAAATGAAACAGTAATCAGAAACCTCCCAAAAACAAGAGTCCAGGGCCAGATGGCTTCCCAGGGGAATTCTACCAAACATTTAAAGAAGAAATCATACCTATTCTCCTGAAGCTTTTCCAAAAAATAGAAATGGAAGGAAAACTTCCAAACTCATTCTACGAGGCCAGCATTACCTTGATCCCAAAATCCAGGCAAAGACTCCATCAAAAAGGAGGATTACAGACCAATATCCCTGATGAACATGGATGTCAAAACACTCAACAAGTTTCTAGCAAATAGGATCCAACCATACATTAAAAAGATTATTCACCATGACCAGGGGGGATTTATTCCTGAGATGCAAGGGTGGTTCAACATTTGCAAATCAATCAACGTGATAGGGCACATTAATAAAAGACAAGAACCATATGATCCTCTCAATCGATGCAGAGAAAGGATTTGACAAAATACAGCATCCATTCCTGATTAAAACTCTTCAGAGTATAGGGATAGAGGGAAAATACCTCAATATCATAAAAGCCATATATGAAAGACCCATAGCGAATATTATCCTCAACGGGGAAAAACTGAGAGTTTTTCCCTTAAGGTCAGGAACATGGCAGGGATGCCCACTCTCACCACTTTTGTTCAATGTAGTACTGGAAGTCCTAGCCTCAGCAATCAGACAACACAAAGAAATAAAAGACATTCAAATTGGCAAAGAAGTCAAACTCTCTCTCTCTTCATGGAAAACCCAAAAGACCCCAATCCCAAATTACTAGAACCCATACAGCAATTCAGCAACGTGGCAGGATACAAAATCAATGCACAGAAATCAGTTGCATTTCTATACACTAACAACGTGACTGAAGAAAGTGCAATTAAGGAATCAATTCCATTTACAGTACCACCAAAAACCATACGATACCTAGGAATAAACCTAACCAAAGAGATAAAGGATCTATATTCTAGAAACTACAAAACACATGGAAGAAATTGAGGAAGACAGAGATGGAAAAACATTCCATGCTCATGGATTGGAAGAATAAGCATTGTTAAAATGTCTATGGTACCCAGAGCAATCTACACTTTCAATGCAATCCTTATCAAAACACCATCGACATTTTTCAGAGCTGGAACAATCATAAAATTTGTATGGAACAAGAAAAGACCCTGAATTGTCAGGGTATTGTTGAAAAAGAAAACCAAAGCTGGGGACATCAGACACCGCCTGACTTCAAGCTATATTACAAAGGGAGTCCCTCCTCCTATATTACAAAGCAGGGATCACCAAGACAGCATGGTATTGGCACAAAAATAGACACATAGATCAATGGAACAGAATGCAGACCCCAGAAATGGACCTTCAACTCTATGGTCAACTAATCTTCGACAAACCAGAAAAGAATATCCAATGGAAAAAAGACAGTCTCTACAAAAAATGGTGCTGGGAAAATTGGACAGCCACATGCAGAAGAATTAAACTAGACCATTCTCTTACAGCATACACAAAGATAAACTCAAAATGGACGAAAGACCTAAATGTGAGACAGGAATCCATCAAAATCCTAGACGAGAACATAGGGAGTAACGTCTTTGACATTGGCCACAGTGACTTCTTTCAGGACATGCCTCTAAAGGCAAGGGAAACCAAAGGGAAAATGAACTTTTGGTACTTCATCAAGATAAAAAGCTTTTGCACAGCAAAGGAAACAGTCAAAAAAACTAAGAAGCGACCCATGGAATGGGAGAAGATATTTGCAAATGACATTATGGATAAAAGGCTGGTATCCAAGATCTATAAAGAACTTCTCAAACTCAACATGCAAAAACCAAATAATCCAATCAATAAATGGGCAGAAGACATGAACAGATACTTCTCCAAAGAAGACATACAAATGTCTAACAGACACATGAAAAAATGTTCAACATCAATAGCCATCAGGGAAATACAAATCAAAACCACAAGGAGATACCACCTTACACCAGTTAGAATGGCAAAAATTAACAAGACAGGAAACAACAAATGTTGGCGAGGATGTGGAGAAAGGGGAACTCTTTTACACTGTTGGTGGGAATGCAAGCTAGTATAGCCACTCTGGAAAACTGTATGGAGGTTCCTCAAGATGTTAAAAATAGAGTTACCCTACTACCCAGCAATTGTACTACTAGGTATTTACCCCAAAGATACAGATGTTGTGAAAAGAAGGGGCACATGCACCCCAGTGTTCATAGCAGCAATGGCCACAATAGCCAAACTGTGGAAGGAGCCAAGATGTCCTTCAACAGATGAATGGATAAAGAAGATGTGGTCCATGTATACAATGGAATATTACTCAGTCATCAGAAAGGATGAATACCCACCATTTGCATCGACATGGATGGAACTGGAGGGGATTATGCTATGTGAAATAAGTCAAACAGAGAAAGACAATTATCATATAGTTTCACTCATATGTCGAACATAAGGAATAGCGCAGAGGACCACAGGGGAAGGGAGGGAAAACTGAGTGGGAAGAAATCAGAGAGGGAGACAAACCATGAGAAACTCTGGACTCTGGGAACCAAACTGAGGGTTACAGAAGGGAGGAATGGGGGGGGAATGGTGTAACCGGGTGATGGGTATTAAGGAGGGCAAGCGTGGTGATGAGCACAAGGTGTTATATGCAACTAATGAATCACTGAACTATATAAAAAACTAATTATGTACTATATGTTGTCTAATTGAACATAATTTAAAAAAAGAAAGAAAGAACTTGTCATTCCCACTCTTCCTATCCCAAAAACCACTATTGTCTTCACTCTATGAATATGACCATTTTAGGTACATCATCTATGTGGAATCATACAATATTTATCATTTTGTGTGTCTGGCTTATTTCACTTAGCATAATGTCTTCAAGATTCGTCAATGAGGTACCATATATCAGAAATCCATTCCTTATTATTCATGAATATTTTCCCACTGTATATATAACACATTTTCTTTATCTGTTGATGATCACGAGGGTTATTTCCCCACCATTTGGAGATTGTGAATAATGCTGCAGTAAACACTGGCGTACACTACTGGGTATTTACCCCAAAGATACAGATGTAGTGAAAACAAGGGCCATATGCACCCCAAAGTTCAAAGCAGCAATGTCCACAATAGCCGAACTGTGCAAAGAGCCAAGATGCCCTTCAACAGATGAATGGATAAAGAAGATGTAGTCCATATATACAATGGAATATTACTTAGCCATCAGAAGGGATGAATACCCAACTTTTACATCAACATGGATGGGACTGGAGGAGATTATGCTAAGTGAAATAAGTCAAACAGAGAAAGACAATTATCATATGGTTTCACTTATTTGTGGAATATAAGGAATAGCATGGAGGACAATAGGAGAAGGAAGGGAAAAATGAAGGGGGGAAATCGGAGGGGGAGATGAACCATGAGAGACTAAGGACTCCGAGAAACAAACTGAGGGTTTTAGAGGGGAGGGGGGTGACTAACATAACATAATAATAAAATAAAATAAAATTAAATTAAATTAAAAAAGCAAACACTGCCATACAACTATCTGTTTAAGTCCTTGCTTTCGATTCCTTTGGGTAGAACTCAAGGAGTGGAATTGCTGGATCATGTGGTAGTTCAATGTTTAGCTTTTTGAGGAACCGTCAGCTGTTTTCTATAGCATCTGCACTATTTACGTTCCCACAAACAATGCACAAGGGTTCAAATTTCTGTAATCCTTCTTTTTTTTTTAATTTTTTAAAATTTTATTATGTCAGTCACCATACAATACATCGTTGGTTTTTGATGTGGTGATCCACGATCCATTGTTTTCGTATAACACCCAGTGCTCCATGCAGTACGTGCCTTCCTTAATACCCATCACCGGGCTAACCAATCCCCCCTCCCCCCTGCCCTCTAAAACCCTGTTTGTTTCTCAGAGTCCAAAGTCTCTCATGGTTCATGTCTCCCTCCAATTCCTCCCCCCATTTTTCCCTTCCTTCTCCTAATGTCCTCCATGCTATTCCTTATGTTCCAAAAATAAGTGAAATCATGTGATAATTGACTTTCTCTGCTTGACTTATTTCACTTAGCATAATCTCCTCCAGTACCATCCATATTGATGTAAAAGTTAGGTATTCATCCTTTCTGATGGCTGAGTAATATTCCATTGTATATATGGACCACATCTTCCTCATCCACTCATCTGTTGAAGGGCATCTTGGTTCTTTCCACAGTTTGGCTATTGCGGACATTGCTGTTATGAACATTGGGGTGCATATGGCCCTTCTTTTCACTACATCTGTGTCTTTGGGGTAAATACCCAGAAGTGCAATTGCTGGGTCATAGGGTAGCTCTCTTTTTAAATTTTTGAGGCACCTCCACACTGTTTTCCAAAGTGGCTGT
>NW_022591539.1:0-6319 GCF_004348235.1 Phoca vitulina
CGCCCGGCCCCTCGCTCCGCCGCGGCCCGGCGGCTCCGGAGCGCGGCCGGCGGGGAAGAGGCCGCGGGCTGTGCGCGGCGGCGGCGGCGGCGGCAGCGGCGGCGGCGGCGGCAGGAACTGATGTCAGGCGGGGCGGCGCCAAGGCCGGCGGTCGGGCTGGGGCGCCCGCGCCCGGAGACCCGCCGGACCTCCGGCTCCCGTCCCCGGGCCCCCCGGCACCCGTCGGCCCCCAGCCCCTGCGGCCGGGGACCCCGGACACCCCCGCAGACCCGGGGCCGCCGAGCCCCAGCCCTTGTCGGCTCACAGCCCCTCGGGCCGGGGGCCGCGGAAACCCCCTCAGCCCGCAGACCTCAGGGACCCCCAGATCCCCGCGGACCTCGGGCCCTTTCCCCTGCCCGGGCCAGCCCACAGACCCAGGTCTCCCGAGCCTCCTCAGCGACCCCGAGCCCCTCCACCCACTCCGGCCGGGGACCTCGGAGGCCCCCACAGATCTCAGGGATCCGGAGGAGCCGCCGCCTCCGCCGGCCAGAGACATCCCCTCAGCCCACAGAGCCCACCTGTACCTTCCCTTTCCTTGGCCCAGAGGCCCTTGCCATGCCCGGGATCCTGAGACCCCCCCCCCCCCCCCAATGCACAGACACCGGCTCCCCTCACCCCAGAGACCCAGGGCCCCTGGCTTTTGGCAGCCTAGAGACCCAGGCACCCCACCCCGACCGACCCAGAGAACCCAGCCCTCTGGCCCTCACTGGTTGCCCTGGCCCTCACCAGCCCAGAGAAGCCAGCCCCTCTCCCCAGTTCCTTACCCTCCGGGCCCAGTCTGAAACTTTCAGGCCATTTCAGGTCCCTGGTGCTCCTCCCCACCTCCAAAACACACCCTCTGCACTTCCCCCTTCAATCGCAACACCCACTCTGATTCTTACCTATATCCAATTCTTCAGGGGGTCCACTTACCCTGGGGACCCCAACTCCCTCGGCCCTGAAACCCACCATAACAATTCCCCTTATCCTCACACACACCCCCTTTCCAAATTCCCCTAAAGCCACCTACACTTAAAAGAGTTTTCAGTCTCCTACCCAGCTCACTTAGCTCATTTGGTCCCCAAATAAATGTATCCTGATACATCCATTAGTCCCTCTTTTTTATTCTTAAAAAAAAAAAAAAAAAAAAAAAAGTCAATATGTATTCATTTTTCTTCACTTTATGAAATTGAGATATATAACAGTTTCAGGTGCACAACATAATGATTCGATATTTGTATATATTGTGAAATGATCAGTACCCTTTTTATTCTTAAGATACCCCAATTCTCAACTTCAGCTCACTATTTTCCCTCTTCTCTGCTCAGGCTACCCCTTCCTCAGCCTCCCAGACCTGGTCACCTCAGCACCATTAAGAAACACTGATTCTACAGCTTATCCTAGATGGACCTCACCCCATACACAACCAAAAGATCCCTCTCCATCCCTCAGTTTCCCCAGGAGAGACCCAAGATGGTGGTAGTTATTTGTTTGTTTAAGATTTTATTTTCAAGTAATTCTACACCCAGCGTGGGGTTCGAACTTACAACCCCAAGATCAAGAGTCGCATGCTCCACGCACTGAGCCAGCCAGGCACCCATTGTTTTGTTTTTAAGTGACTGGATAGGGGGACAAAATTATGTGTCAAGAAAAGGAAAGAGAAACTGCATTCTATTGCCACTTCAGGATCTGGGTCAAGAGTTTTCGATACTGATGATGATGATGGTGGTAAGTGTTGAGTACTGACTATGTACCATGAGCTGAACTAAGGGCTTTATATACATTTGTCTCATGCATTCTCACACAACAATTCCTGTACAGATGATGGAAGCCATTTGCATCCTGAGATCCCTTTACATTTCTTCATACTATTCTAGCAGGTGACCCTGTAGGGGCTTGGGCTAACCGTGGAGGAAAAGAAGCAAAGTCTCTAAACTGAGGGCATTTCTTATTAGTACTGAGTTCAGGAAAATAAGAAATAACAGCCTCCGTGGAGTAGGGCTAGGACAGAATGACAGGTGGGGAAGAGGCTGCAGTCGCTGGGCAGGTAGAGAAAAGGCTGAGAACAGAGGACTCATTACTTTGAATGAGGAAAGAAATAGTAACATGTCCAAAGGTGTTTGTGGCAAGGAGGAGGAAAGCTGCTTGGATGACCAGTCTAATAGCTCTGCTGCACTCCCTTCCCACTGCACCCAGGCTAGGGTACCTACAGGCCCTGACCTGTCGGATGCAACTCTGGTTCATGAGAATCCATTCAGCCCAAAGTGGAACCAGCTAGCATTGGGATTCTTCCTTGCTGTTAAACAGTAAGACATCTTCTGGGCAGCAGCTTCCACTGGGTGCCACCTTCCTATAAATGGCTACTCATGGCTTGGGCGCATGACGGCTTCAATGGACGTTTGGATTATTGGCTACATCCCTGTGATGTAAGGTGGTGGCATTTTTGCTGTACTGTTTTCATCTTCACACACTGGGGGATGGGCACATTCAACTTTTTACAACATTCAGGAGGAACATAGAGGCTTACTGCCTACCAAATTCCTAAGGTGGGCGCCTGGGTGGCTCAGTTGGTTAAGCGTCTACCTTTGGCTCAGGTCATGATCCCAGGGTCCTGGGATTGAGTCCCATATCTGGCTACCTGCTCAGCGGGGAGCCTGCTTCTCCCTCTCCCTCTGCCCCTGCCTCCCTACTCATGCTCTTTCTTTCAAATCAATCAATCTTAAAAAAAAAATTCCTAAGGTTTGCATGGGTAAATGGGTAGGAGAAAAGAGGCATATTTTAGTCTCACAAGACTTCTTACAGGGAACAAGAGGGGGCCAAGTGTGTGTTCACGTGCAGATAATTGCCCCATGCCCAGAGCTCAAATATGGAATTCATCGTTGCCCATCAAAGACAAGGCAACTCAGGGGGCACCTGGCGGGCTCAGTCGATAGAGCAGGTGACTCTTGATCTTGAGGTTGTGAGTTCGAGCCTCAGTTGGGTGTAGCGATTACTTTTTTTTTTAAGATTTTATTTATTTATTTGACAGAGAGAGACACAGTGAGAGAGGGAACACAAGCAGGGGGAATGGGAGAGGGAGAAGCAGGCTTCCCGCGGAGCAGGGAGCCCGATGTGGGGCTCGATCCCAGGACGCTGGGATCATGACCTGAGCTGAAGGCAGACGCTTAACGACTGAGCCACCCAGGCGCCCCGGGTGTAGAGATTACTTAAGAGAAAAAAAAAAGGCTGGGCGCCTGGGTAGCTCAGTTGGTTAAGCGACTGCCTTCGGCTCAGGTCATGATCCTGGAGTCCCGGGATCGAGTCCTGCATCGGGCTCCCTGCTCAGCTGGGGGTCTGCTTCTCCCTCTGACCCTCTTCCCTCTCGTGCTCTCTGTCTCTCATTCTCTCTCTCAAATAAATAAATAAAATCTTTTTAAAAAAAAAGAAAGAAAGAAAGAAAAAAAGGCAACCCAGAAAAGAACAAAACTCAAAAGCCCCAGGATGCCTATCAATTCTGTTATAGGGAGTCACTGAAGCTCATCCATTTATTGCACAAGACTTCTGATCATATGGCAAGTGCATGAGACTCTGAGGCATCAGGAGTCAAAAGCCTCAGTTGACTCATGCTAAGGCCTCGGGCAAATCACTGTCTTAGTTTCCAAATCAGTGACACAGGAAAAATGACTTTGTTCTTCTTCTTTTAAATATTATCCAGACCTGTCTCCCACTGCTCAACTCCATCAGGCGAGGGATGAAGTAGGGTAAGAAGGCACATCATAAAGAGTCCACAGACCTGGCCACCCACCAGGTCTTCTTTACTATTCTTTCCAAATATGTGTGCTCCCTCAGAGAGGAAGGAGATAGGAAAAAATTCTGGCAGCTTTATCCTGCCACATCCTTAAAAGGTCATTGGACAGGATCATTTTTTAAAAAGGGGGAACAGGGGAATGGGTTAAATGGGTGACGGGTTAAGGAGGGCACTTGGGATGAGCACTGGGTGGTGTACGTAGGTGTTGAATCACTACATTGTACACCTGAAACTAATATTACACTGTATGTTAACTAACTGGAATTTAAATTAAAATGGGGGGGAAGGTGGAGGATAGTTTAAGAGACTCGTTCCTCCCTTGCCCCTTAACTCAAGGCAAATGTATTTGTGTTTCTGGAGGAGGGAGTAAATATTTCCTTGACCATCAGGCTTGAGAAGCTGAACCCCATCTGAGAAGGGGAGATAGCAGGGGCTGGTTGTACATCACAGCAATGCTTGGTTTCCTATAGTTTAACTCCAGCACCCACAAGTGCAGACAGTCTACAGCTCTAAGACTGTGTAAATCAAAACAAGGCAGCTTTACTACTGGGTATTTACCCCAAAGATACAGATGTAGGGATCCGAAGGGGCACATGCACCCCAATGTTTATAGCAGCAATGCCCACAATAGCCAAACTATGGGAAGAGCCCAAATGTCCATCGACAGATGAATGGATAAAGAAGATGTAGGGTGTATTTGTGTGTGTGTGTGTGTGTGTGTGTGTGTGTGTCTATAAATAATGGAATATTACTCAGTCACCAAAAAAAATGAAATCTTGCCATTTGCAACGACGTAGATGGAACTAGAGGGTATTATGCTAAGCGAAATAAGTCAATCAGTGAAAGCCAATTATCATATGATTTCACTCATATGTGAAATTTAAGAAACAAAACAGAGGATCATAGGGGAAGAGAGGAAAAAATAAAACAAGACGAAACCAGAGAGGAAAACAAACCATAAGAGACTCTTAATCATAGGGAACAACCTGAGGGTTGCTGGAGGGGAGGGAGGTGGGGGGGATGGGGTGGCTGGATGATGGGCATTAAGGAAGGTACTCACGTGATATAATGAGCACTGGGTGTTATATAAGACTGATGAATCACTGACCTCTACCTCTGAAACCAATGATACATTATATGTTAATTAATTTAAATTTTAAAAAAAGGCAGCTTTAGTCGAGGTGATTTTATTTTATTATTATTTTTAAAAGATTTTTATGAATTTTTTTTTTTTAAGATTTTATTTATTTATTTGAGAGAGAGAATGAGAGAGAGAGAGAGAGCATGAGAGGGGGAGGGTCAGAGGGAGAAGCAGACTCCCCGCCGAGCAGGGAGCCCGATGCGGGACTCGATCCTGGGACTCCAGGATCATGACCTGAGCCGAAGGCAGTCGCTTAACCAACTGAGCCACCCAGGCGCCCCATTTTATGAATTTTTAAAAAAGATTTTATTTATTTATTTGACAGAGAGAGAGAGCACAAGCAGGGAGAGTGGCAGGCAGAGGGAGAGGGAGAAGCAGACTCCCCACTGAGCTGGGAGCCCAATGTAGGGCGATCCCAGGACCCTGAGATTATGACCTGAGCCGAAGGCAGACACTTAACTGACTGAGCCACCCAGGCGCCCCTATTTTTAAAAGATTTTTAAGTAATCTCTGTACCCAACGTGGGGCTCGAACCCACAACTCCAAGATCAAGAGTCACACCCTCCACTGACTAAGCCAGCCTGGTGGGCCTAGGTGATTTTATTTTAAAATGTTGAACATTCAGGGGCGCCTGGCTGGCTCAGTCAGAAGAACACATGACTCTTGATTTTGGAGTTGTGAGTTCGAGCCCCACATTGGGTGTAGAGATGACTTAAAAAATAATAATAAACCATTTAAAAAAAATGTTGAACATCCAGTTCCTTCCTCATGACTGTCCAGTCAGCAAGATGGGTTGGTGAAAATTGGGAAGTTGTTCAACCTCCAGTTTAAAAGCCTCCAACATCTTCCTGTGGCGGCATCTGGAATGACATCCAGACACTTCTCTGGCCTCCAAGGCCATAGCCGACCTGATCCAGCCTCTCTCCCTGACTCATGTCCTAATCCTAGTGTGTGTAGGCATGGCTATATTATCAAGTGCTCTCTAATGGAGCGTGAATAGAAATAAAGTGATCCACTTCTAGGCTGGGCTTCGAAGGAGATGGGTACTCCTCCTTGCTGTTTCTTCTTCTGCCAGGTAGGAGGAAGCAAAGGGGATGTCTGATTGACAGGATGTGAAGAGGGTGGCTCCCTACATCACTGCAGGGAGCAGAGCTGCCCATCAACCGGGAACACTTGTCTTGGACTATAACATAATCAAGATGAAAAACTTCTTTTGTAACAAATTATTGGAATTTGTGGCCTCTTTTTTCCCTCAGTCTAGCCTAACATTATATATTCCGAGACTTCACCTGGGAGGACCCTTCTTGCCTGTTAGGTGTCGATTTATTTTTATTTATTTATTTTTAAAAGATTTTATTTATTTATTTGACAGA
>NW_022591540.1:0-6319 GCF_004348235.1 Phoca vitulina
ACAAACAATCACGGCCACAGAGGGCTCACATACCTGTATTAGCCTCAATTCCTTCTTTTTTCCTTTGTTTAAAAAGAAACGCCCACCAGAGAGTGGCAATAGACTTCCGGGAAGGTCGAACGAAACATACATACATGCACAGAAAACAGCATATAACAAAAATTAATGAAATTCCGATTCCTCCAGCGGTATGCCCTAAGCTTTGAATAATTCCCTTCGGGTCTAGTCCTTCAAATTGCTTCAAAAACGACTGAGCCAATGTAGCAGCATCCTCATTCTCAAAGGGTTTTCCAAATATCTCCTGAATATTAGTATGCAAATTATTAATCATATCTGTCACCGATGAATTGCCCTCTAAATATTTCTGGATAATACTCCAATCATGTTGAGATTCATTATAATACAAAAGGATGTGGAATTCCAATCACAACGCAACCAAATTTGCCTTTCAATTGTTAAAACCTTCTTTCCCAACCAACTAACAGTTTGTCTAAGAACATCTATTTGCGTTTGCAAGCGAGTATCAATCATAGTTTGGGAAAGCCAAAGATCCCGTGAATCACGGTGCCAATTTTCTACAAAATGTTTAGTTTGCAAAGATGTATGTAACGCAATTCCAGAAACAGTGGCTAATGTGGTTACCGTAATTAAACTTAGAATGACTGCTACAACAATACCAATCAATCGTTTAGTTCGTTTCAAAACTTTTCTGAAAAATTCCAATACCAGAGCATCCACTGGATTTTGAGCCCATAGACGTTCTAAATTTACTGGAAGCCAAATATGAGAGCGTTGTTGCAAAATCATAAGAGAATATCCTGGTTTAAATTCTATAGAACTATTAATACAAGAATATAATCGACACTTAATACAGCTAATTCCATCATTAAAACTAAAATTTCCTATCAAAATTAGATATGGTAAAGGTACCGTCATCCTGATTAAGATAAGTCAGATTCTTCCAAGGAGGCGAAAGTATCATCGGGGAGGTATAAATGGGAATATCTGCACTTCCCCAAGGTGCAGGTTCCATCATAGGTGGGTTAGGTATATAAGCCCAATAACTTACATTAGTCGCCTCAATAGGAGGGGGTGAGATAGTAAGCAAAGCGCACATGGCCAAAAACAAATGCTCAGGTGTACAAGGCTTTCTTGTTTCCTTCAAAATTTTTTGTCCCTCCCCAGCAAGCTTTTTAATATGCCCCCAAGTGGGTAAAGCAAGAGGCGGAGGCCGCCAATGATGACGCCTATCCAAATGTAAGTGAGCCATAGCTTGCAGGAGAGATTCATCAGCTTGTAACATCGATTCGTGCACTCTCGGGGCTTCCATGCGTCGCCTGACAGCCGTCCGGATTGGTCCGCGACCGGATCCACCTTGCTGGGAGCCAGGAGCAGGTTTGTCCATTTTCTGTGGAAACATAAGCATAACCTTTCCCCCTATAAAGCAACAATCCTGGCTGCCATTCTGCATCCGCAGCGGGCTTAAACCATATATGTTCATTCAAGGGAAGAGGAGCCGTCTCTCCCTCTATGAACTGTTTTTCTGCTCTCGAGAGAATATCTCCCTGCGGAAGATTCAAGAAATTCAATGTAAACAATGCTTGTGACAAAATAGAACGTGCATTAGATTGAGTAAATGATAATATATGATCTGTTTTCCTCCTTTTTAATTTTTTAATTTGCAATTTTAAAGTATTGTGTGCACGCTCCACAATGGCCTGTCCTTGGGGATTATATTCAATGCCTGTTTTATGCATTATACCATATTGCAAACAGAAAGCTTGAAATTTTTTACTTTTATAAGCTGGCCCATTATCTGTCTTGATACTGGAAGGTAAACCCATCACAGCAAACGTTTCTAATAAATGAGTAATAACATGTTGTGTAGTTTCACCCATTTGTGCTGTGGCCCATATAAATTGAGAATAAGTATCTATTACAACATGTACATAAGATAATCGACCAAATTGTGCCACATGAGTAACATCCATTTGCCAAAGTTCGTTGGCATAAGTTCCTCGAGGATTAACCCCAGCTTTTACAGCACGTAAGTGTAAAGGTCTGCAAATAGGACACTGTTTTATAATTTGTTTTGCTTGACGATAAGGAATTTTATATTGAACATGTAATCTACCAGCATTGGTATGCAATAAATTATGTTCCTCGTCTGCAGATGCAAATGACACCAAAGCGTCTACTTGAGCATTGCCATAAGCCAAGGAACCAGGAAGATTAGTATGAGAGCGAATATGAGTTACATAAATACGAGTATTACGATTTCTTAACAAAGTTTGTAAGAGTAAAAATAAACTAAGTAGGTTGGACTTATTAGAACATACCACGGCAGTATATACATTTTTAACGACCCCAACAGCATATGCTGAATCAGCAAGAATATTCACAGCCGAGGGAAAATCTTTTAATACTTGGGCGATGGCAAATAATTCATTTTGTTGGACTGAATTAAAATCTGTATTTTGAACCCAATACCTTTTGGTTGTCCAATATGCACTTTTAGTTTTTGACCCATCTGTAAACGCAGTGGGTGCATTAAC
Source organism: Phoca vitulina (assembly GCF_004348235.1). Lineage (NCBI taxonomy): Eukaryota > Metazoa > Chordata > Mammalia > Carnivora > Phocidae > Phoca > Phoca vitulina. Next base: position 2,556 of record NW_022591540.1, read on the forward strand.
CAAAGGTTGTTCACTAATTATATCCTGAATAATAAATTCTTGTTTACGAAAACAATCCCATAATTTTCCTTTAGGAAAATGGTAATTAATTTGTCCCACATACCCTGCAAGGGCAATCTGTAATTCCTCTATATTCCGTAACAAAAATGAAAATTGATCTTTAGAAAGAGGAATAATTATATCCATAATATCACATCCGGTCATAATTATAGCTCTATCTCGAGCCTGTTCTATCAAATATGCAATCTGAATACCATAAGGAGTGATATTTTTTGAAAAATGATGTCTAGTATAAATCCATTCAGCAGGCAACTCTTTTTGTCCAATAATAGCTGTGGGATATTGCCATGTATTTAAAATATACATTGTCAAGGGTAAAGAAGGATCAATGCGAGTAAGAAAAGCGGATTTAATTTTTTCTTCCACAAATTGTAATTCCTTTTCTGCTTCCGCAGTAAGCTGTCGGGGACTATGAATATCAGGATTTCCTTGTAATGTATCAAATAAATTATGTAATTGATAAGTAGGGATACCTAAAGATGGCCGTAACCAATTAATATCTCCTAATAATTTTTGAAAATCATTCAAAGTCTTCAAATTATCCCTTCGTATAGCTATTTTTTGTGGTCTAACAGTATTTCTTTCTATCACATATCCTAAATAATTTATAATATTTCCTTTTTGAATTTTTTCTGGAGCAATTACCAATCCAAAAGGAATAAAATACTCTGGCAATAATTTTAAAATTTCTTCTAACTCATTTTGATGAGGGCTAGCAAACAAAATATCATCCATATAATGAGCTATATACACCTGAGGCCACTTTTGACGCACGGGACGCAAGGCAGCGTCAACATAAAGTTGACACATCGTAGGGGAATTCATCATGCCTTGAGGCAAAACCTTCCATTGAAACCTTTGGTGAGGTCCCTGCCTATTTATAGAAGGAAGTGAAAAGGCAAAACGTTTCCTATCATCTTTATGTACAGGGATAGTGAAAAAACAATCCTGTAGATCAATTACCATTGTATGCCAATCCCTCGGCAAGGCAGCCGGTGAAGGTACCCCAGGCTGGAGAGCCCCCATGGGGAACATGGAGTTATTAACTCCACGTAAATCTGTAAGTAAACGCCATTTACCTGAAGTTTTCTTTATGACAAAAATTGGAGAGTTCCACGGAGAAGTGGAATGTTCAATATGTTGTTTTTGTAATTGCTCTCTTACCAATTGGTGTGCAGCAGCCAATTTTTCCTTAGTTAATGGCCATTGTTCAATCCACAAGGGATCTTCGGATTTCCATAATATTTTAATAGGTTCCATCTATAATCAAAATTCCAGGTGAGCTCCCCACTGTTCTAAAACATCACGGCCTAAAATATTTAAAGGAACATCTAAAATATATGGTTTTAACACGGCCAGTTGCCCATCCTGGGAGGTAAATGTTACAAATTGAGTGGCTAAGCCAATACTTCGGACAGGTGCCTTGCCAACTCCTTTTATCTGACAAGGAATCTCATTATAGGGGATATTTTCAGGCCAATCAGCAGTTTTGATAATAGTGATATCTGACCCTGTATCCAACAAGACAGTAATATCTTTCGTATTCAATTTAACTGTCATCAAGGGCTGCATACGAGTTATTTGTGTAGCCCAAAAAACACATTTTGGATCCGTGCTGCCAAACCCTCCATGCCTGACAGCGGTAGTCTGACCTATGGGGAGATAGGGCAATAACAATAACTGGGCAATTCGTTCTCCTGCTTCAAAGGACACATCAACTAGGGAAGACATAAGAACTTGAATTTCTCCTCTGTAATCAGCATCAATTATACCTAAGTGAACAGTCACTCCTTTTGATGTCAAACCAGAGCGACCTGTTAATAGAGCAAAAGTGCCAATTGGTAAGGGTCCATAAATTCCAGTAGGAATTTTCTGAGGTCTATCCCCTCCTTTTAAAGTAAATGGCCTTATGGCTGGTATGTCCACTGCGGCACTGTGTTGGGTAGCTGGGCTAAGGGAGAATATGGTTGGTTTCCCCTGTTCATTTGTCCTGGGCCCGGGGTAGGGCCCGAAATCGAGTTTCCCTGCGGCTTTTCTGCAAAACTTGTATTTAATTTAGTGCGACATTCTCGAGCCCAATGTTTTCCCTTCTTACATCGTGGACAAATTCCAGGTCCACGCCCTTTGTCAGGTTTCTTTTCTTTACAGTTCCTTTTCAAATGCCCTAATTGACCGCAACCAAAACATTTCATGTTCTCGAGTTGCTTAGATTGCAAGGAATGCCAGGTAGTGGCCATTGTTTCAGCAAACAGCTGCATCTTTCTACTCTCTGATGTAACATCCTTACAGGCCTTCATGAAAGCATTAATATCTCCTGTATCTTTAATAGGCAATATAATTCTCTTACAATCCTCATTAGCATTTTCATATGCCAGCAGTTTTAACAGCTGCTGTCTAGCTTCTTCTCCTATGACAGTTCTCTCCAAGGTTAATTTTAATCGTGATAAGAACTCGACATAAGGCTCGTTAGTCTTTTGAATAACCTTAGTCCAAGATCCATAATGTTCTCCTTTTGGGTGAATACGATCCCAAGCTTCTAAACTAATTTCCCGTAATTGATCATGGATTTCTTCAGGGGTAATAACTTGAGCAGCAATATCAGAATATTGACCTATTCCCGCCAACATTTCGTAAGTTATAGCCTGGACCCGAGGATTGTGACTTAAAGCGTTCTTACGAGCCTGATCCATACAGAGCTCGGAGAACCACATCTGCCATTGCAGATATTCAGGCTCCTTTAAGAGAGCTCTACAAAGGACTCTCCAATCTTCTGGAGCAAAATTATTATAATGTCGAGCTGTACCTATAAGTAGCTCTTTGACATAATGTGATTGCGGTCCATATAAAGTCACTGCCTTTTTTAAGCGTGCAATGTCCCCTATATCTATCCCATCATAATAGGGGGCCTGTGCAACTCCCTGGACCGGGGGAGGCCTAATAATTGGAAAAGCAAAGATAGGTCTGTCATCCTCACTCTCATCGTCATTATCCTTTAACGCATCAAGCTCAGCTAAAGCAGCAGAAAGAAAAGGATTTTTGGGAGAAAAAGCTAGCGCGGGCGGCAAAGGCGGAGCGGAAGGCTTTTTCTTAGATTCCCCCGTCATAGTCATGACCCGCTGAAAAACCTTCCATAAGTGCTCGGTCTCGGGATCAGACGTTACTTTCAGTTTCGATTCATCGCTATCGCACTCATTAGGTTCGCGAGGCAGTGCAAGCTTAAAGGCATCCGTTTCTATTGCCTTTTTCTCATCTGTATCAAGGGGAAGGTCCTGTATCGAAGGAGCCACTTCCCTCTGAAAATTCTCAACCGTGCGATCATCCTCCATTGCTTTTAACACTGTAAATATAATCGACCAGATGGACCAAAATCGTACAGGAATCTTTTCCCCCTGCCTCATGGCCTTTTCTACATTATGGCGGACCCGCCGCCAATTATCCACCTCCAGGGAGCCCTCCTCGGGAAACCAAGGATTCCAGTCTCGAACCACTTTCAAACACATCTCAATATCAGTAGAAGCGACAGTAATGCCATAGACAGCAAGTGAATGCTTCAGCATTCGAACATAAGGAGTAGAGGTTTCTTGTCCCATAACCCTGTATTGTATTAAATTACTCACCCTTCCTGAACGTCCTTCAGGGTCCCTGTTCGGGCGCCAATTGTCAACGTCTAGTGCGTTGGGGTCCCTGGGTAAGGGTCGCGAAAT